>NC_068444.1:5138419-5170919 GCF_023373465.1 Oncorhynchus keta
TCAGTCCCCTCATCCATCTGGTCCTGAGTTCACAAACCTGTTCTACTAACACACTGAAGCCTCAGGACCCTCATCCAGCTGGTCCTGGGGCTGAGTTCACTAACCTGTTCTACTAACACACTGAAGCCTCAGTCCCCTCACCCAGCTGGTCCTGGGGCTGAGTTCACAAACCTGTTAAACTAACACACTGAAGCCTCAGTCCCCTCATCCAGCTGGTCCTGGGGCTGAGTTCACAAACCTGTTCTACTAACACACTGAAGCCTCAGTCCCCTCATCAAGCTGGTCCTGGGGCTGAGTTCACAAACCTGTTCTACTAAGACACTGAAGCCTCAGTCCCCTCATCCAGCTGGTCCTGGGGCTGAGTTCACTAACCTGTTCTACTAACACTGAAGCCTCAGTCCCCTCATCCAGCTGGTCCTGGGGCTGAGTTCACTAACCTGTTCTACTAACACACTGAAGCCTCAGTCCCCTCACCCAGCTGGTCCTGGGGCTGAGTTCACAAACCTGTTCTACTAACACACTGAAGCCTCAGTCCCCTCATCAAGCTGGTCCTGGGGCTGAGTTCACAAACCTGTTCTACTAACACACTGAAGCCTCAGTCCCCTTATCCAGCTGGTCCTGGGGCTGAGTTCACTAACCTGTTCTACGAACACACTGAAGCCTCAGTCCCCTCATCCAGCTGGTCCTGGGGCTGAGTTCACTAACCTGTTCTACTAACACACTGAAGCCTCAGGACCAGAACATCCAATCAATCAGAAAACAAGTTACCACACAATCAAAATAAAACTACATTACTTATTGGGAAACACAAACACAAAGCAAAATGCAGTGCTGTCTGGCCCTAAACCGACAGTACACCGTGGCTAAACTATATGACCATCAAATCAAAATCAAATCAAATCAAATCAAATTTTATTTGTCACATACACATGGTTAGCAGATGTTAATGCGAGTGTAGCGAAATGCTTGTGCTTCTAGTTCCGACAATGCAGTGATAATCAACAAGTAATCTAACTAACAATTCCAAAACTACTGTCTTATACACAGTGTAAGGGAATAAAGAATATGTACATAAGGATATATGAATGAGTGATGGTACAGAGCAGCATACAGTAGATGGTATCGAGTACAGTATATACACATGAGATGAGTATGTAGACAAAGTAAACAAAGTGGCATAGTTAAAGTGGCTAGTGATACATGTATTACATAAGGATGCAGTAGATGATATAGAGTACAGTATATACATATGAGATGAGTATGTAGACAAAGTAAACAAAGTGGCATAGTTAAAGTGGCTAGTGATACATGTATTACATAAGGATGCAGTCGATGATGTAGAGTACAGTATATACATATGAGATGAATAATGTAGGGTAAGTAACATTATATAAGGTAGCATTGTTTAAAGTGGCTAGTGATATATTTACATCATTTCCCATCAATTCCCATTATTAAAATGGCTGGAGTTAGGTCAGTGTCAATGACAGTGTGTTGGCAGCAGCCACTCAATGTTAGTGGTGGCTGTTTAACAGTCTGATGGCCTTGAGATAGAAGCTGTTTTTCAGTCTCTCGGTCCCAGCTTTGATGCACCTGTACTGACCTCGCCTTCTGGATGATAGCGGGGTGAACAGGCAGTGGTTCGGGTGGTTGATGTCCTTGATGATCTTTATGGCCTTCCTGTAACAACGGGTGGTGTAGGTGTCCTGGAGGGCAGGTAGTTTGCCCCCGGTGATGCGTTGTGCAGTCCTCACTACCCTCTGGAGAGCCTTACGGTTGAGGGCGGAGCAGTTGCCGTACCAGGCGGTGATACAGCCCGCCAGGATGCTCTCGATTGTGCATCTGTAGAAGTTTGTGAGTGCTTTTGGTGACAAGCCGAATTTCTTCAGCCTCCTGAGGTTGAAGAGGCGCTGCTGCGCCTTCTTCACGACGCTGTCAGTGTGAGTGGACCAATTCAGTTTGTCTGTGATGTGTATGCCGAGGAACTTAAAACTAGCTACCCTCTCCACTACTGTTCCATCGATGTGGATAGGGGGTGTTCCCTCTGCTGTTTCCTGAAGTCCACAATCATCTCCTTAGTTTTGTTGACGTTGAGTGTGAGGTTATTTTCCTGACACCACACTCCGAGGGCCCTCACCTCCTCCCTGTAGGCCGTCTCGTCGTTGTTGGTAATCAAGCCTACCACTGTTGTGTCGTCCGCAAACTTGATGATTGAGTTGGAGGCGTGCGTGGCCACGCAGTCGTGGGTGAACAGGGAGTACAGGAGAGGGCTCAGAACGCACCCTTGTGGGGCCCCCGTGTTGAGGATCAGCGGGGAGGAGATGTTGTTGCCTACCCTCACCACCTGGGGCGGCCCGTCAGGAAGTCCAGTACCCAGTTGCACAGGGCGGGGTCGAGACCCAGGGTCTCGAGCTTGATGACGAGCTTGGAGGGTACTATGGTGTTGAATGCCGAGCTGTAGTCGATGAACAGCATTCTCACATAGGTATTCCTCTTGTCCAGGTGGGTTAGGGCAGTGTGCAGTGTGGTTGAGATTGCATCGTCTGTGGACCTATTTGGGCGGTAAGCAAATTGGAGTGGGTCTAGGGTGTCAGGTAGGGTGGAGGTGATATGGTCCTTGACTAGTCTCCATGGTTACTGATCAAAACCTTAGAAAAACCTTGACAAAGTACAGGCTCATTGAGCACAGCCTTGCCATTGAGAAGGGTAGACACAGGAAAACCTGGCTCCCTGTAGAGGAAAGGCTGTGTAACCACTGAACAACAGGAAATACTGTCTCCCTGTAGAGGAAAGGCTGTGCAACCACTGTACAACAGGAAATACTGTCTCCCTGTAGAGGAAAGGCTGTGCAACCACTGAACAACAGGAAATACTGTCTCCCTGTAGAGGAAAGGCTGTGCAACCACTGTACAACAGGAAATACAAATACCGTCTCCCTGTAGAGGAAAGGCTGTGCAACAGCAGAACGGAGCTGCATTTCCTGACAAAATGTGAAAAAATAACAAACAATTAGAGAGTGTCATTTCCACAAATGTGAAACCCTTATTCAAGGTTATAAAGACCTCTCTGAGGAGAGTAGGCTACCCGTCCTGTTGGGGGAGGACGCACAGAGCTGTGGGTTGGCAGCGCACTACATTGCTGCCTGCCATAAGTTGAGGGACAGTGTCTGACAGACCAATCAACCTGCACATGTCCTCTATGCTTATTGTTACAGTGTCTGACAGACCAATCAACCTGCACATGTCCTCTATGCTTATTGTTACAGTGTCTAACAGACCAATCAACCTGCACATGTCCTCTATGCTTATTGTTACAGTGTCTAACAGACCAATCAACCTGCACATGTCCTCTATGCTTATTGTTACAGTGTCTAACAGACCAATCAACCTGCACATGTCCTCTATGCTTATTGTTACAGTGTCTGACAGACCAATCAACCTGCACATGTCCTCTATGCTTATTGTTACAGTGTCTAACAGACCAATCAACCTGCACATGTCCTCTATGCTTATTGTTACAGTGTCTGACAGACCAATCAACCTGCACATGTCCTCTATGCTTATTGTTACAGTGTCTGACAGACCAATCAACCTGCACATGTCCTCTATGCTTATTGTTACAGTGTCTGACAGACCAATCAACCTGCACATGTCCTCTATGCTTATTGTTACAGTGTCTGACAGACCAATCAACCTGCACATGTCCTCTATGCTTATTGTTACAGTGTCTGACAGACCAATCAACCTGCACATGTCCTCTATGCTTATTGTTACAGTGTCTGACAGACCATCAGATCAACCTGCACATGTCCTCTATGCTTATTGTTACAGTGTCTGACAGACCAATCAACCTGCACATGTCCTCTATGCTTATTGTTACAGTGTCTAACAGACCAATCAACCTGCACATGTCCTCTATGCTTATTGTTATTGTTCAGTGTCTGGTTATTTTGACCCTTGGTTATTGTTGCTACTGTCCCAACAGTTACAACAGGTTAGGGTCAATAATATCAAAGGCTGCACTGAAATCTAACAGTACAGCTCCCACAATATTCTTATCATCAATTTCTTTCAACCAATCATCAGTCATTTGCGTCAGTGCAGTACATGTTGAGTGCCCTTCTCTATCAGCATGCTGAATGTCTGTTGTTAATTTGTTTACAGAGAAATAGCATTGTATTTGGTGAAAAACTATGTTTTCCAACAGTTTACTAAGAGCTGGCAGCTGATAGGTCTGCTGTTAGAACCAGTAAAGTCCACTTTACCACTGTGTGTGTGTGTGTGTTATAGTGTGTGTGTGTGTGTGTGTTATAGTGTGTGTGTTTTACCACTCTTGGGTAGAGGAATGACTTTTGCTTCCCTCCAGGCCTGAGGAAAAATACTTTCCTCTAGGCTCAGATTGAAGATACATATATATATATATATATATATATATATATATATATATATATATATATATATATATATATATATATATATTATTTTGTTGTATTTCGTATTGGGGTTTGTAGTATTTGGGATTGCGGCTGAGTAGGGGTGTTGCATAGGTTTGGCTGCCTGAGGCGGTTCTCAATCAGAGTCAGGTGATTCTCATTGTCTCTGATTGGGAACCGTATTTAGGTAGCCGGGGTTCACTGTGTATTTCGTGGGTGATTGTTCCTGTCTCTGTGTAGTTTCACCAGATGGGCTGTATTAGGTTTCACGTTCCGTTTGTTGTTTTTTGTATTTCTTAAGTTATTTCATGTATCGTCATTCGTTTCTTCATTAAAGTCATGAGTAACCACCACGCTGCATTTCAGTCCGACTCTCTTTCAACAAACGAAGAACGCCGTTACAGTTAGGTTTCCACACTACATTCCTTCCATCTATAGTATTTATTAATATTGTTCACTTAATTTGGCTTTGATGCCTCATGATTGAGTATTGCTCTGTTCAGGTAGACTGTGATTCTGCTGTGGTCTGATAGGGGTGTCAGTGGGCTGACTGTGAACTCTCTGAGAGACTCTGGGTTGAGGTCAGTGATAAAGTAGTCTACAGTACTACTGCTAAGAGATGAGCTATAGGTGTACCTACCATAGGAGTCCCCTCGAAGCCTACCATTGGCTATGTACATACCCAGGTAACACTGCCATAAAATAGTCTGTTTAGCACCATTCTCACCCTAACACTAACCACAATGTGGATATGTGTGCCAAGCCAGGACTCTGTTCCACAGAGACATCTCTCCACCCTGTCTCTTCCTCTTCCTCTCTCTCGGGAGAATTCACTGTATGGTGAAGGTGCTGTTAGAACACTGCTTACCCTCCGCCCTTCATCCCCTTCATCCGTCCATCTCCCAACATCTCTTTCTCTCCGGCCCTTAATGTGCTGCTGTTTGCCTGAGGCCCCTGTGGAAGCACAGAGCCTGGGGACAGCATCCAACACAATAACTTCTCCCTCCTCGCTCTCTCTCTTCTTCCAGCTCTCCCTCCTCTCTCTGCCTCCATCTCTCCCTCCTCGCTCTCGCTCTCTCTCTCTCCCTTCCCCTCCCTCACATTTCTCCCTCCTCACTCTCTCTCTTCCCCCAGCTCTCCCTCCTCTCTCTGCCTCCATCTCTCCCTCCTCGCTCTCGCTCTCTCCCTTCCCCTCCCTCACATCTCTCCCTCCTCACTCTCTCTCCCCTCAGCTCTCCCTCCTCTCTCTCCCTCCTCTCTCTCTCTTCCTCCTGTCTCTTCCTCCAGCTCTCCCTCCTCGCTCTCTCTCTTCTTCCAGCTCTCCCTCAGCTCTTCCTCCTCTCTCTTCCTCCATCTCCCCCTCCTCTCTCTTCCTCCAGCTCCCCCTCCTCTCTCTGCCTCCATCTCTCCCTCCTCGCTCTCTCACTTCTTCCAGCTCTCCCTCAGCTCTCCCTCCTCTCTCTTCCTCCAGCTCTCCCTCCTCTCTCTGCCTCCATCTCTCCCTCCTCGCTCTCTCTCTTCTTCCAGCTCTCCCTCAGCTCTTCCTCCTCTCTCTTCCTCCATCTCCCCCTCCTCTCTCTTCCTCCATCTCCCTCCTCGCTCTCTCTCTTCTTCCAGCTCTCTCTCAGCTCTCCCTCCTCTCTCTGCATCCATCTCTTCCTCCTCTCTCTCTCTCCAACACCCTAACTCCCTCATCTTATCAAACACATTTAACCTAATCATTAAGTGAGGAGCTCCATCCACTCTAGCCCTCTCTGATACAAACTGGTACCCTGAGTCATTCCGGGCACTCTCTCTGAAGGAAATAGTCTATTTTGTGATAGTATTTCTGTCATAACATTAAGTGTAATCCGTGTTTGTCTCTGGTCAGGCTTGACTCAGGCTCAAGCTGAATGTGCTTGGCAGACAACATTTCAGCTAAACTAAAATAGTGTGTGAGTGTTAGAGTGTGTTAGAGTGTGTGTGTGTGTTAGAGTGTGTGAGTGTTATAGTGTGTGTGTGTTAGAGTGTGTGTATTAGTGTGCTAGAGTGTGTGTATGTTAGAGTGGGTGTGTGTTAGAGAGTGTGTGTGTGTATTAGAGAGTGTGTGTGTTAGAGTGTGTGTGTGTTAGATTGTGTGTGTGTGTGTTAGAGTGTGTGTGTGTGTGTGTGTGTTAGCGTGTGTGTGTGTGTGTGTGTATTAGAGTATGTTAGAGTGGGTGTGTGTTAGAGAATGTGTGTGTTTATTAGAGAGTGTGTGTGTTAGAGTGTGTGTGTGTGTGTGTGTGTGTGTTATAGTGTGTGTGTGTTATAGTGTGTGTGTGTGTGTGTGTGTGTGTGTGTGTGTGTGTGTGTGTGTGTGTTATAGTGTGTGTGTGTTATAGTGTGTGTGTGTTACTGTGTGTGTGTTATAGTGTGTGTGTGTTATAGTGTCAGAGAGGTCCTTCTGTAGCTCAGTTGGTAGAGCATGGCGCTTGTAACGCCAGGGTAGTGGGTTCAATCCCCGGGACCACCCATACCACCCATACCACCCACACCCATACGTACATATGCCATTTAGCAGACGCTTTTATCCAAAGCGACTTACAGTCATGTGTGCATACATTCTAAGTATGGGTGGTCCCGGGAATCGAACCCACTACCCTGGCGTTACAAGCGCCATGCTCTACCAACTGTGCTCTTTAGGACAGACAGCCCTCTCCCATCTCTTTAGGACAGACAGACCTCTCCCCATCTCTTTATAACAGACAGACCTCTCCCATCTCTTTAGGACAGACAGATCTCTCCCATCCCTTTAGGACAGACAAACCTCTCCAATCTCTTTATAACAGACAGACCTCTCCCATCTCTTTAGGATAGACAGACCTCTCCCATATCTTTATAACAGACAGACTTCTCCCCATCTCTTTATAACAGACAGACCTCTCCCCATCTCTTTATAACAGACAGACCTCTCCCATCTCTTTATAACAGACAGACCTCTCCCATCTCTTTAGGACAGACAGCCCTCTCCCATCTCTTTAGGACAGACAGACCTCTCCCATCTCTTTATAACAGACAGACCTCTCCCATCTCTTTAGGACAGACATACCTCTCCCCATCTCTTTATAACAGACAGACCTCTCCCCATCTCTTTATAACAGTATAATCAATACGCTTTGACCATGACAGTTTACAATCTAATATAACATCAAAAAGTTTAGTCTCTTCTACTTGCTCAACATTTACATGATTCATTACCAGATTCAGCTGAGGTCCAGTACCTCGGGAGTGATATGTTTTTGGTTTCAGGACCAGTTTATTACTCACCGGGCCATTACACAACTGACTGCCGCTCTGTACAGGGTTGCAGTGATTCCACTAGCTCTGGTTGCTGACATGTATATCGTTGAATCATCTGTGTACATAGACACACAGGCTTTGTTTAATGCTAGTGGCATATCATTAGTTATAATTGTTACGGCTCTCGTTTGATGAATGAAGAGTGGACCAAGACGCAGCGTGTGGAAAGTGTTCATGATTTTAATATTCAAAAACACTTTCAACCTTCGTCTATCCCGTGAGTTGTAGCGATGAGACAAGATAGTAGCTACTAAAACAATTGGATACCACGAAATTGGGTAGAAAAAGGGGTAAAATTAAAATAAAAAATACACAACTCTACCATCTACAACTCTACCATCTACAACTCTACCATCTACAACTCTACAACTCCACAATCTACAACTCTACCATCTACAACTCTACAACTCTACCATCTACAACTTTACAACTCTACCATCTACAACTCTACAACTCTACAATCTACAACTCTACCATCTACAACTCTACAACTCTACCATCTACAACTCTACAACTCTACCATCTACAACTCTACAACTCTACCATCTACAACTCTACAACTCTACCATCTACAACTCTACAACTCTACCATCTACAACTCTACAACTCTACCATCTACAACTCTACAACTCTACCATCTACAACTCTACCATCTACAACTCTACCATCTACAACTCTACCATCTACAACTCTACAACTCCACAATCTACAACTCTACCATCTACAACTCTACAACTCTACCATCTACAACTCTACCATCTACAACTCTACCATCTACAACTCTACAACTCTACAATCTACAACTCTACCATCTACAACTCTACAACTCTACCATCTACAACATTCTACAACTCTACCATCTACAACTCTACAACTATACCATCTACAACTCTACAACTCTACCATCTACAACTCTACAATCTACAACTCTACAACTCTACCATCTACAACTCTACAACTCTACCATCTACAACTCTACAACTCTACCATCTACAACTCTACAACTCTACCATCTACAACTCTACAACTCTACAACTCTACCATCTACAACTCTACCATCTACAACTCTACCATCTACAACTCTACAACTCTACCATTCTACAACTCTACAACTCTACCATCTACAACTCTACAACTCTACCATCTACAACTTTACAATCTACCATCTACAACTCTACATTCTACAACTCTCAACCATCTACAACTCTACAAATCTACCATCTACAATGCAGTTTCAACTCTACCATCTACAAAAGGCTCTACAATGTATGGTTCTGTTTCAGGATCTAGAAGTTCTGTTTTCTCCATTAGAACTCTACCATCTGTGTGTCTGTGTGTCTGTGTGTCTACCATCTGTGTGTGTGTGTGTGTACCATCTACAACTCTGTGTGTGTCTGTGTGTCTACCGTCTACAACTGTGTGTGTCTACCTGTGTGTGTGTATATGTGTGTTTTCTTCACATTGTCCTCTGGGCACAGCAATACAAGATGGCTGATTTATTCTGGGTCTGGGCTGTGTCTGTGTCTGGGCTGTACCATCTATCTGGGCTGTCTGCCCATCTCGGAACATGAAAAGACCATCTGTCGGGCTACAACTCTACCATCTACAACTCTGTGTGTCTACATGTGTGTCTACAACTCTGCCAGGCTATTCCTCTACAACTCTCAACATCTTCATCTACATCACATCATCTACAACTCTACATACCATCTACAACTCGTACAACTCTACCATGTCTGTCTGGGGGTAACTCTGGAATGATAGAGACATTTTACAGACTCTACCATCTAGATTGAACTCTACAGTTATATCTGTCAAAGTCTATCTGTCAGAATTCTATCTGTCAGAATTCTATCTGTCAGAATTCTATCTGTCAGTTATATCTGTCTATCTGTCAGAATTCTATCTGTCAGAATTCTATCTGTCAGAATTCTATCTGTCAAATTCTATCTGTCAGAATTCTATCTGTCAGAATTCTATCTGTCAAAAGTTATATCTAGTAGATGTCATGTCAGTTATATCTGTCAGAATCTATCTGTCAGTTCTATCTGTTTCTCCATCTGTCAGAAGTGTGTGTGTGTGTGTGTGTGTTATATCTGTGTGTCTATCTGTCAGTGTATATCTGTGTTACATCTGTCAGAATTATGTCTGTGTTCTATCTGTCAGAATTGTATCTGTGTGTGTGTCTGTGTTGTGTCTGTGTGTGTCTATATGTGTGTTTTCTGTCACATTGTCTATCTGTCAGAATTCTATCTGTCAGATTTATCTGTCAGGGCTATCTGTGTGTCTATCTGTGTGTGTATCTGTCTGAATTCTATCTGTCAGAACTATGAAAAGACCTATCTGTCGAATTCTATCTGTCAGAAATATCTGTCAGAATTGTATATCTGTCAGAATTATTCTGTCAGAATTCTATCTGTCAGAGTTGTTCTGTCAAATTCTATCTGTCAGAATTCTATCTGTCAAAGTTATATCTGTCAGAGTGGTGAATTATATCTGTCAGAATTATATCTGTATATCTGTCAGATCTGTCAGAATTCTATCTGTCAGAATTATACATCTGTCAGAATTCTATGTCAGAGTTCTATCTGTCAGAGTTCTATCTGTCAGAATTCTATCTGTGGGGGAATTCTATCTGGAATTGATATCTGTCAGAATTCTATTGTCAGAGATTCTATCTGTCAGATTGATATCTGTCAGTTATATCTGTCAAAGTTATATCTGTCAGAATTCTATCTGTCAGAATTCTATCTGTCAGAATTCTATCTGTCAGAATTCTATCTGTCAGAATTCTATCTGTCAGAATTATATCTGTCAGAATTCTATCTGTCAGAATTATATCTGTCAGAATTATATCTGTCAGAATTATATCTGTCAGAATTCTATCTGTCAGAATTATATCTGTCAGAATTATATCTGTCAGAATTCTATCTGTCAGAATTATATCTGTCAGAATTCTATCTGTCAGAATTATATCTGTCAGAGTTGTTCTATCTGTCAGAGTTGTTATATCTGTCAGAATTATATCTGTCAGAAGTTATATCTGTCAGAATTATATCTGTCAGAATTATATCTGTCAGAGTTCTATCTGTATATCTGTCAGAATTCTATCTGTCAGAATGTCTATCTGTCAGAATTATATCTGTCAGAATTATATCTGTCAGAGTTGTTCTATATGTCAGAGTTCTATCTGTCAGAGTTGTTCTGTCAGAGTTCTATCTGTCAGAGTTCAGAGTTCTACATGTAGTTCTGTCAGAGTTGTTCCTGTCAGAGTTGTTCCTGTCAGAGTTGTTCCTGTCAGAGTTCTTCCTGTCAGAGTTCTACATGTCAGAGTTGTTCCTGTCAGAGTTCTGTCAGAGTTGTTCCTGTCAGAGTTCTAGTTGTTCATGTCAGAGTTGTTCCTGTCAGAGTTGTTCCTGTCAGAGTTGTTCCTGTCAGAGTTCTACATGTCAGAGTTGTTCCTGTCAGAGTTCTCATGTCAGAGTGTTCCTGTCAGTTGTTCCTGTCAGAGTTGTTCCTGTCAGAGTTGTTCCTGTCAGAGTTGTTCCTGTCAGAGTTCTACATGTCAGAGTTGTTCCTGTCAGAGTTGTTCCTGTCAGAGTTGTTCCTCAGAGTTTCATGTCAGAGTTCCATGTCAGAGTTGTTCCTGTCAGAGTTGTTCCTGTCAGAGTTGTTCCATGTCAGAGTTGTTGTTCTACATGTCAGAGTTGTTCCTGTCAGAGTTCTACATGTCAGAGTTGTTCCTGTCAGAGTTGTTCCTGTCAGAGTTGTTCCTGTCAGAGTTGTTCCTGTCAGAGTTCTACATGTCAGAGTTCTACATGTCAGAGTTGTTCATGTCAGAGTTCTACATGTCAGAGTTGTTCCTGTCAGTTGTTCCTGTCAGAGTTCCTGTCAGAGTTGTTCCTGTCAGAGTTGTTCCTGTCAGAGTTCTACATGTCAGAGTTGTTCCTGTCAGAGTTGTTCCTGTCAGAGTTCAGAGTTTCATGTCAGAGTTGTTCCTGTCAGAGTTGTTCCTGTCAGAGTTGTTCCTGTCAGAGTTCTACATGTCAGAGTTGTTCTGTCAGAGTTCTACATGTCAGAGTTCCTTCAGAGTTGTTCCTGTCAGAGTTGTTCCTGTCAGAGTTCTACTGTCAGAGTTGTTCCTGTCAGAGTTGTTCCGTCAGAGTTGTTCCTGTCAGAGTTCTACATGTGTTCAGAGTTCTTCCTGTCAGAGTTGTTCCTGTCAGAGTTCTACATGTCAGAGTTGTTCATGTCAGAGTTGTTCATGTCAGAGTTGTTCCTGTCAGAGTGTGTTCTACATGTCAGAGTTGTTCCTGTCAGAGTTGTTCTGTCAGTTCTCATGTCAGAGTTCTACATGTCAGAGTTGTTCCTGTCAGAGTTCTACATGTCAGAGTTCTACATGTCAGAGTTGTTCCTGTCAGAGTTCTTCCTGTCAGATGTCAGAGTTGTTCCTGTCAGAGTTCTACATGTCAGAGTTCTACATGTCAGAGTTGTTCCTGTCAGAGTTCTACATGTCAGAGTTGTTCCTGTCAAAGTTCTACATGTCAGAGTTCTACATGTCAGAGTTGTTCCTGTCAGAGTTCTACATGTCAGAGTTCTACATGTCAGAGTTGTTCCTGTCAGAGTTCTACATGTCAGAGTTGTTCCTGTCATAGTTATTCCTGTCAGAGTTGTTCCTGTCAGAGTTCTACATGTCAGAGTTCTACATGTCAGAGTTGTTCCTGTCAGAGTTCTACATGTCAGAGTTCTACATGTCAGAGTTCTAGTTGTTCCTGTCAGAGTCCTGTCAGATGTCAGAGTTGTTCCTCAGAGTTGTTCCTGTCAGAGTTCTACATGTCAGAGTTGTTCCTGTCAGAGTTCTACATGTCAGAGTTGTTCCTGTCAGAGTTGTTCCTGTCAGAGTTGTTCCTGTCAGAGTTCTACATGTCAGAGTTCTACATGTCAGAGTTGTTCCTGTCAGAGTTCTACATGTCAGAGTTGTTCCTGTCAGAGTTGTTCCTGTCAGAGTTCTACATGTCAGAGTTCTACATGTCAGAGTTGTTCCTGTCAGAGTTCTACATGTCAGAGTTGTTCCTGTCAGAGTTGTTCCTGTCAGAGTTCTACATGTCAGAGTTCTTCATGTCAGAGTTGTTCCTGTCAGAGTTCTACATGTCAGAGTTCTACATGTCAGAGTTGTTCATGTCAGAGTTGTTACATGTCAGAGTGTGTTCTACATGTCAGAGTTCTACATGTCAGAGTTCTACATGTCAGAGTTGTTCCTGTCAGAGTTCTACATGTCAGAGTTATTCCTGTCAGAGTTGTTCCTGTCAGAGTTCTACATGTCAGAGTTCTACATGTCAGAGTTGTTCCTGTCAGAGTTCTACATGTCAGAGTTGTTCCTGTCAGAGTTCTACATGTCAGAGTTGTTCCTGTCAGAGTTCTACATGTCAGAGTTGTACATGTCAGAGTTCTACATGTCAGAGTTGTTCCTGTCAGAGTTCTACATGTCAGAGTTGTTCCTGTCAGAGTTCTACATGTCAGAGTTCTACATGTCAGAGTTGTTCCTGTCAGAGTTCTACATGTCAGAGTTCTCAGAGTTCTACATGTCAGAGTTGTTTCCTGTCAGAGTTGTTCTACATGTCAGAGTTCTTCATGTCAGAGTTGTTCCATGTCAGAGTTGTTCCTGTCAGAGTTGTTCATGTCAGAGTTGTTCCATGTCAGAGTTCTGTCAGTTGTTCCTGTCAGAGTTGTTCCTGTCAGAGTTGTTCCTGTCAGAGTTGTTCCTGTCAGAGTTGTTCCTGTCAGAGTTCTACATGTCAGAGTTGTTCCTGTCAGAGTTGTTCCTGTCAGAGTTCTACATGTCAGAGTTGTTCCTGTCAGAGTTGTTCCTGTTGTTCCTGTCAGAGTTGTTCCTGTCAGAGTTGTTCCTGTCAGAGTTGTTCCTGTCAGAGTTCTACATGTCAGAGTTCCTGTCAGAGTTCTGTCAGAGTTGTTCCTGTCAGAGTTGTTCCTGTCAGAGTTGTTCCTGTCAGAGTTGTTCCTGTCAGAGTTTCCTGTCAGAGTTCTCATGTCAGAGTTGTTCCTGTCAGAGTTGTTCTGTCAGTTGTTCCTGTCAGAGTTGTTCCTGTCAGAGTTGTTCATGTCAGAGTTGTTCCTGTCAGAGTTGTTCATGTCAGAGTTCTCCATGTCAGAGTTGTTCCTGTCAGAGTTCCTTCAGATGTCAGAGTTCTACATGTCAGAGTTGTTCCTGTCAGAGTTGTTCCTGTCAGAGTTGTTCCTGTCAGAGTTGTTCCTGTCAGAGTTGTTCCTGTCAGAGTTGTTCCTGTCAGAGTTGTTCATGTCAGAGTTCTACTGTCAGAGTTGTTCCTGTCAGAGTTGTTCCTGTCAGAGTTGTTCCTGTCAGAGTTGTTCCTTGTTCCTGTCAGAGTTGTGTCAGAGTTCTACATGTCAGAGTTGTTCCTGTCAGAGTTGTTCCTGTCAGAGTTCTACATGTCAGAGTTCCTGTCAGAGTTCTGTCCTGTCAGAGTTGTTCCTGTCAGAGTTGTTCCTGTCAGAGTTGTTCCTGTCAGAGTTGTTCCTGTCAGTTCTACAGTTGTTCCTGTCAGAGTTGTTCCTGTCAGAGTTGTTCCTGTCAGAGTTGTTCCTGTCAGAGTTCTACATGTTGAGTTGTTCCTGTCAGAGTTGTTCCTGTCAGAGTTGTTCCTGTCAGAGTTGTTCCTGTGTCAGAGTTGTTCCTGTCAGAGTTGTTCCTGTCAGAGTTGTTCCTGTCAGAGTTGTTCCTGTCAGAGTTGTTCCTGTCAGAGTTGTTCATGTCAGAGTTGTTCATGTCAGAGTTGTTCCTGTCAGAGTTGTTCCTGTCAGAGTTGTTCCTGTCAAAGTTGTTCCTGTCAGAGTTGTTCCTGTCAAAGTTCTACATGTCAGAGTTCTACATGTCAGAGTTGTTCATGTCAGAGTTGTTCCTGTCAGAGTTGTTCCTGTCAAGTTCTACATGTCAGAGTTGTTCCTGTCAGAGTTGTTCATGTCAGAGTTGTTCCTGTCAGAGTTCTATGTCAGAGTTGTTCCTGTCAGAGTTCTATGAGTAGAAGTTGTTACGTGTCAAAGTTCTATATCTCTTTACCCTGTACCCTAGGCCAGTTCTAGTTATGGTCCTTCTGTCAGAGTTGCTCAGTTGGTAGAGCATGGTGCTTGTAACGCCAGGGTAGTGGGTTCAATTCCCGGGACCACTCATACGTAGAATGTATGCACACATGACTGTAAGTCGCTTTGATAAAAGCGTCCTAAATGGCCAGTCTAGTTACAGATACACTGTTTATTTGTTATTTTTTTGTGGTATTTTATTAGAATTTAGACCTGGGACAAGCAGCAGCTACACTTCCTGGGGTCCACACGAAACATGAAACATGACATAATACAGAACATTAATAGACAACAGCTAAAGGACAGAAGTGCATAAAAATGTTTTTACAAAAGGCACACGTAGCTTCATATCAACACATACAAACAAACTATCTGGGTCAAACAGAGGAGAGGCGTTGAGCCGTGAGGTCTTGCTTTGTCTGGTTTTTTAAACCAGGTTTGCTGTTAATTTGACCAATATGAGATGGAAGGAAGTTCCATGCAACTAGTACTCTATATAATATTGTACTCTTTCTTGAATTTGTTCTGGATTTGGGGACTGTGAAAAGACTTCTGGTGGTATGTCTGGTGGGGTAAGTATGTGTGTCACAGAGGTGTGTATAAGTTGACTACGCAAACAATTTGGGATTTTCAACACATCAATGTTTCTTATAAAAAGAAGTGATGCAGTCAGTCTCTCCTCAACTCTGAGCCAAGAGAGACTGGCATGCATAGTATTTATATCAGCCCTCTGATTACAATGAAGAGCATGTGTCTCGGATATCTCAGACCTTGGCGCAACGTGAGCTAGTTGTCTCGGCAACGGCACAAGGTCAGGAGAAAGATGTCGGCTTCTCTCAAAAGGAAACAAATGTAATGTTCCGAAGTAGTGTCCTCTTCGGACAGACAACTCTCTCAAAATATCACACGTTTTGTAGGCGGGGCTTAACCTGCAGGCGGGGATTGTGCTCATGTTTAGCTATTGCAAGCAACCCGTCTGTCTAAAACCCTCAACTCTGGACCTCGAAGCCAGTTCCACTGCTTGTTTTATTTGTCCCATTCTAATCAGGGACTGATTTAGACCTGGGACACCAGGTGGGTGATTCTCCTCTAATCAGGGACTGATTTAGACCTGGGACACCAGGTGGGTGATTCCCCTCGAATCAGGGAATGATTTAGACCTGGGACACCAGGTGGGTGATTCCCCCTCTAATCAGTACTGATTTAGACCTGGGACACCAGGTGGGTGATTCCCCTCTAATCTGGGACTGATTTAGACCAGGGACACCAGGTGGGTGATTCCCCTCTAATCGGGGACTGATTTAGACCTGGGACACCAGGTGGGTGATTCCCCTCTAATCAGGGACTGATTTAGACCTGGGACACCAGGTGGGTGATTCCCCTCGAATCAGGGACTGATTTAGACCTGGGACACCAGGTGGGTGATTCCCCTCTAATCGGGGACGGATTTAGACCTGGGATACCAGGTGGGTGCAATTAATTATCAGGTAGAACATAAAGCCAGCAGGCTCCAGCCCTCGTAGGGTAAGAGTTGAATACCCCTGGTCTAGAGATGCACTGAGAACACTCTAAGGGTGACCACACTACTTGCACTAAACATCACACAACTACATAACCACTCTAGCACTAAACATCACAAAACTACATTACCACTCTACCACTAAACATAACATAACTACATAACCACTCTGGCACTAAACATCCAACACATTACACTACTACATTACCACTCACGCACTAAACATCACACAACTACATAACCACTCTAGCACTAAACATCACAATACTACATAACCACTCTGGCACTAAACATCCAACACATCACACTACTACATTACCACTCTGGCACTAAACATCACACAACTACATAACCACTCTACCACTAAACATCACACAACTACATTACCACTCTACGCACTAAACATCACACAACTACATAACCACTCTACCACTAAACATCACACAACTACATTACCACTCTACCACTAAACATCACACAACTACATTACCACTCTACCACTAAACATCACATAACTACATTATCACTCTAGCACTAAACATCACACAACTACATTACCACTCTACCACTAAACATCACACAACTACATTACCACTCTAGCACTAAACATCACACAACTACATTACACTACTACATAACCACTCTAGCACTAAACATCACACAACTACATTACCACTCTAGCACTAAACATCACACAACTACATAACCACTCTAGCACTAAACATCACAATACTACATAACCACTCTGGCACTAAACATAACATAACTACA
Source organism: Oncorhynchus keta (assembly GCF_023373465.1). Lineage (NCBI taxonomy): Eukaryota > Metazoa > Chordata > Actinopteri > Salmoniformes > Salmonidae > Oncorhynchus > Oncorhynchus keta. Next base: position 5,155,579 of record NC_068444.1, read on the forward strand.
TAACCACTCTGGCACTAAACATCCAACACATTACACTACTACATTACCACTCACGCACTAAACATCACACAACTACATTGTCACTCTACCACTAAACATCACACAACTACATTACCACTCTACCACTAAACATCACACAACTACATAACCACTCTGGCACTAAACATCCAACACATCACACTACTACATTATCACCCTAGCACTAAACATCACACAACTACATAACCACTCTGGCACTAAACATCCAACACATCACACTACTACATTATCACCCTACCACTAAACATCACACAATTACATAACCACCCTAGCACTAAACATCACACAACTACATAACCACTGAATCACAAAACATCACACAACTACATTACCACTAAACTCACCACTAAACATCACATCACAACTACATCAATCTAGCACTAAACATACCACTAAACATCACATAACATCACACAATTATCAATCTAGGCACTCAAACATCACACAACTTCAAGGAATACCATTACCACTCTAACAAGATTTAGAACATCCACACAAGGTGTATGCATTTTAAGTCGCTCTGGATAAGAGCGTCTCTAAATGACACTAAAAACATCACACAACTACATAACCACTCTAGCACTAAACATCACAATACTACATAACCACTCTAGCACTAAACATCCAACACATTACACTACTACATTACCACTCACGCACTAAACATCACACAACTACATAACCACTCTAGCACTAAACATCACAATACTACATAACCACTCTGGCACTAAACATCCAACACATCACACTACTACATTATCACCCTAGCACTAAACATCACACAACTACATTACCACTAGACATCACATAACTACATAACCACTGAATCACAAAACATAACATAACTACATTGTCACTCTACCACTAAACATCTCATAACTACATTATCACTATAACACTAAACATCACATAACTACATTACCACTCTGCCACTAAACATCACATAACTGCATTATCAGTCTAACACTAAACATCACACAACTACATAACCACTCTACCACTAAACATAACATAACTACATAACCACTCTAGCACTAAACATCACAATACTACATAACCACTCTGGCACTAAACATCCAACACATCACACTACTACATTATCACCCTAGCACTAAACATCACACAACTACATTACCACTAGACATCACATAACTACATAACCACTGAATCACAAAACATAACATAACTACATTGTCACTCTACCACTAAACATCTCATAACTACATTACCACTCTACCACTAAACATCACACAACTACATAACCACTCTACCACTAAACAAAACATAACTACATTACCACTCTAGCACTAAACATCACACAACTACATAACCACTCTAGCACTAAACATCATAATTACCAACCAGGTCTCATGGGGATCCCATTTAACTAGGCAGGTCAGGTTAAGACCAATTTCTTATTAACTACATACAACTATTCAGGGAGACAGAACTGCCCCACAGAACTGAATGAATCTGAGATAAATGGTGTGACTGTGCTGCCACCGACGTTCAATTATGGTCACTAAGGATCAACAGCTGTCCTCCCGGAGCAACATCCAATAGGACAGCCAGGTGTACAGTCACAACCTGTGTGTGTGTGTGTGTGTGTGTGTGTGTGTGTGTGTGTGTGTGTGTGTGTGTGTGTGTGTGTGTGTGTGTGTGTGTGTGTGTGTGTGTGTGTGTGTGTGTGTGTGGTGTGTGTGATAGAGAGAGACAGTCAGAGAGAAAGAGAGCAGGGGGCGAGGGGGAGGAAGCTGAAAGGATGGTACATGCAGATGTCCCTGGAAAGTTAATCCCTGTTGCTGAAACTGAATAAAAGTCAGTAGCTATGACAACAACAAGGACTTGTGCAACGACAAGACAACAGGCTTGTTTGTTTCCATGGCAGCAGCCCCCTCAGCCTTCTGTTGTCTCAACCAGTCACAAGATGGATAAAGTGGATGCTGTGGCATCACAGAGCAATAAAGGCCACAGGTGGTGTGTTTTATCAATAGGAATATAATCATTCTAGTTCTGTGGTTTTATCAATAGGAATAGAATCATTCTAGTTCTGTGGTTCTATCAATAGGAATATAATCATTCTAGTTCTGTGGTTCTATCAATAGGAATAGAATCATTCTAGTTCTGTGGTTCTATCAATAGGAATATAATCATTCTAGTTCTGTGGTTTCATCAATAGGAATATAATCATTCTAGTTCTGTGGTTTTATCAATAGGAATAGAATCATTCTAGTTCTGTGGTTCTATCAATAGGAATATAATCATTCTAGTTCTGTGGTTTCATCAATAGGAATAGAATCATTCTAGTTCTGTGGTTTTATCAATAGAAATAGAATCATTCTAGTTCTGTGGTTCTATCAATAGGAATATAATCATTCTAGTTCTGTGGTTCTATCAATAGGAATAGAATCATTCTAGTTCCGTGGTTCTATCAATAGGAATAGAATCATTCTAGTTCTGTGGTTTTATCAATAGGAATAGAATCATTCTAGTTCTGTGGTTCTATCAATAGGAATAGGATCATTCTAGTTCTGTGGTTTTATCAATAGGAATAGAATCATTCTAGTTCTGTGGTTCTATCAATAGGAATAGAATCATTCTAGTTCCGTGGTTCTATCAATAGGAATAGAATCCTTCTAGTTCTGTGGTTCTATCAATAGGAATAGAATCATTCTAGTTCTGTGGTTCTATCAATAGGAATAGGATCATTCTAGTTCTGTGGTTCTATCAATAGGAATAGAATCATTCTAGTTCTGTGGTTTTATCAATAGAAATAGAATCATTCTAGTTCTGTGGTTCTATCAATAGGAATATAATCATTCTAGTTCTGTGGTTCTATCAATAGGAATAGAATCATTCTAGTTCCGTGGTTCTATCAATAGGAATAGAATCATTCTAGTTCTGTGGTTTTATCAATAGGAATAGAATCATTCTAGTTCTGTGGTTCTATCAATAGGAATAGGATCATTCTAGTTCTGTGGTTTTATCAATAGGAATAGAATCATTCTAGTTCTGTGGTTCTATCAATAGGAATAGAATCATTCTAGTTCTGTGGTTCTATCAATAGGAATAGAATCCTTCTAGTTCTGTGGTTCTATCAATAGGAATAGAATCATTCTAGTTCTGTGGTTCTATCAATAGGAATAGGATCATTCTAGTTCTGTGGTTCTATCAATAGGAATATAATCATTCTAGTTCTGTGGTTTTATCAATAGGAATATAATCATTCTAGTTCTGTGGTTCTATCAATAGGAATAGAATAATTTTAGTTCTGTGGTTCTATCAATAGGAATAGAATCATTCTAGTTCTGTGGTTCTATCAATAGGAATAGAATCATTCTAGTTCTGTGGTTTCATCAATAGGAATAGAATCATTCTAGTTCTGTGGTTTCATCAATAGGAATAGAATCATTCTAGTTCTGTGGTTTTATCAATAGGAATAGAATCATTCTAGTTCTGTGGTTTTATCAATAGGAATAGGATCATTCTAGTTCCGTGGTTCTATCAATAGGAATAGAATCATTCTAGTTCTGTGGTTTTATCAATAGGAATAGGATCATTCTAGTTCTGTGGTTTTATCAATAGGAATAGGATCATTCTAGTTCTGTGGTTTTATCAATAGGAATAGAATCATTCTAGTTCCGTGGTTCTATCAATAGGAATAGAATCATTCTAGTTCCGTGGTTCTATCAATAGGAATAGGATCATTCTAGTTCTGTGGTTTTATCAATAGGAATAGAATCATTCTAGTTCTGTGGTTTTATCAATAGTAATCATTCTAGTTCTATCAATAGGAATAGAATCATTCTAGTTCTGTGGTTCTGTGGTTTATATCAATAGGAATAGAATCAATGTGGTTTTATCAATAGGAATAGAATCATTCTAGTTCTGTGGATCATTCTAGTTCTGTGGTTCTATCAATAGGAATAGGATCATTCTGGTTCTGTGGTTTTATCAATAGGAATAGAATCATTCTAGTTCCGTGGTTCTATCAATAGGAATAGAATCATTCTAGTTCTGTGGTTCTATCAATAGGAATAGAATCATTCTAGTTATGTGGTTTTATCAATAGGAATAGAATCATTCTAGTTCTGTGGTTTCATCAATAGGAATATAATCATTCTAGTTCTGTGGTTTTATCAATAGGAATAGAATCATTCTAGTTATGTGGTTTTATCAATAGGATCATTCTAGTTCTGTGGTTTTATCAATAGGAATATAATCATTCTAGTTCTGTGGTTCTATCAATAGGAATAGAATCATTCTAGTTCTGTGGTTTTATCAATAGGAATAGAATCATTCTAGTTCTGTGGTTTTATCAATAGGATCATTCTAGTTCTGTGGTTTTATCAATAGGAATAGGATCATTCTAGTTCTGTGGTTCTATCAATAGGAATAGAATCATTCTAGTTCTGTGGTTTTATCAATAGGAATAGAATCATTCTAGTTCTGTGGTTCTATCAATAGGAATAGGATCATTCTAGTTCTGTGGTTTTATCAATAGGAATAGAATCATTCTAGTTCTGTGGTTTTATCAATAGGAATAGAATCATTCTAGTTCTGTGGTTTTATCAATAGGAATAGAATCATTCTAGTTCTGTGGTTTTATCAATAGGAATAGAATCATTCTAGTTCTGTGGTTTTATCAATAGGAATAGAATCATTCTACTACTGTGGTTTTATCAATAGGAATAGAATCATTCTGGTTCTGTGGTTTTATCAATAGGAATAGAATCATTCTAGTTCTGTGGTTTTACCAATAGGAATATAATAATTCTACTACTGTGGTTTTATCAATAGGAATATAATCATTCTATTGAATCAGTGAATCTGAAGTAAACATGCTCTATGATTTGTCTTCATGCAACTCTCAGGTCTGGGCCATAGAAATAGAATAAGTAGAACTTTCTTCTAATTCTAAGGTCTTGGCCCTTCCTTCCTTCCTTCCTTCCTTCCTTCCTTCCTTCCTTCCTTCCTTCCTTCCTTCCTTCCTTCCTTCCTTCCTTCCTTCCTTCCTTCCTTCCTTCCTTCCTTCCTTCCTTCCTTCCTTGAGGTAATCATTGATCCAACACTAGTGGCTTGATGAAACCAAAGGTCTTACGAAGTAGTTTTTACCAACTCAGTCAGTCCCAATTTGGGTTGCAAAACTTTCCCCAAATTCCCTTTTTCTCGCCAGATGTTCCGGTTGGAAGATTCTCGGGAAAAGCAGGAAATCCAGGATTCCATCAACCAGGATTCGGGGAAAACAGAGGATTCTGGGAAAGTTCACGTAATTTTGCAACCCCGACCTCCAATTCTCCATCCTTATCCAGAAATGTGTGCTTACAGACTCCCTGGCATGGATTTAAAAGCAAAGTATTAGACCAGGGCCATAGTAAGCTCATTCATTACTTTCCTGAGTTTAGACCACCACGTGATGCCACCATGATGGCTGCCGAGAGGGGCCACTATAACCTGCAGCCCTGTGCAGCCGTAAATACTCCATACAGTACAGTACACTACACTATCAATCAATCAAATGTATTTATAAAGCCCTTTTTACATCAGCAGATGTCACAAAGTGCTTATACAGAAACCCAGCCTAAATCCCCATACAGTAAGCAGTACACTACATTACATTACACTGCACACACTTAGCGTGCTGTGAAATCTGGAGACAGCCGGGGTCGGCTTGGAGGCAGCTGGGGTCGGCTTGGAGGCAGCTGGGGTCGGCCTGGAGACAGCTGGGGTCGGCCTGGAGACAGCTGGGGTCGGCCTGGAGACAGCCGGGGTCGGCCTGGAGACAGCCGGGGTCGGCCTGGAGACAGCCGGGGTCGGCTTGGAGGCAGCTGGGGTCGGCCTGGAGACAGCTGGGGTCGGCCTGGAGACAGCAGTATGCGTGTGCACACAATATCGTTGTGGCTGTAACATTCCTGGCTCCGTATCTCCGTCTACTGGCTCATCCAGGCTTTACTGTGATACAGGCTTTACATCTCTGTCAGGGTGTGTCTCACTGTGTGTGTGTCTGTGTCTTCTCCCTGCTGCTCAACCTGTCCAGGACATTTCCGCTAGCGGAACCCCTCGCCAACAGCCAATGAAATTGCAGGGCGCCAAATTCAATCAACAGAAATCTCATAATTCAAATTTCTCAAACATACAAGTATTAGACACCATTTTAAAGATAAACGTCTCGTTAATCCAACCACAGTGTCCGATTTCAAAAAGGCTTTACAGCGAAAGCACACCATATCATTATGTTAGGTCAGTAACTAGTCACTGAAAACATACAGGCATTCTCCAACCAAAGAGAGGAGTCACAAAAAGCAGAAATAAGAGATAAAATGAATGATTAACCTTGGATATTCTTCAGCAGATGGCACTCCCGGGACAACATGTTACACAACACATGTATGTTTTGTTCGATCAAGTTCATATTTATATCCAAAAACCTAAATTTGGCTTTGCCTCCAAAACATCCCGTGAATTTGCACAGAGCCACTTAAAATTTACAGAAATACTCATAATAAACTTTGATAAAAGATACAAGTATTATGCACAGAATTATAGATATACTTCTCCTTAACCTGTTAGTCCTATAGGGGCAGTATTTAATTTTTGGATAAAAAGACGTGCCCGTTTTAAGCGCAATATTTTGTCAAAGAAGACACTTTTGGAAAGAAGACACTCTTACGTTTCCAGAACTGCAAAGATTTTGTGCCCGAGAACAAATGCTTCAGGCAAAACCAAGATGTTTGACCGACCAGGAAATGAACAGGATTTCTGAGGCTACGTTTTCCATGATCGCCTTATATGGCTGTGAATGCGACAGGAATGAACGGACACTTTCTCTTGTTTCCCCAAGGTGTCTGCAGCATTGTGACGTATTTGTAGGCATATCATTGGAAGATTGACCATAAGAGACTACAATTGCCAAGTGTCCCGCACGGTGTCTGCGTGGAAATTGGTGCGCAAAAGTCAGCTTCCAGTATTTTTCCATCCGAATCAGAGAAGAATGCAGGCTTCCAGGGACGGCATTTCAATATGACAAAACACCTTGAGGATTGATTCAAACAACGTTTTCCATGTTTCAGTCGATATTATGGAGTTAATTCGGAAAAAAGTTCGACGTGTAGGTGACTGAATTTTTGGTTAGTTTCGGTAGCCAAATGCATAGTAACAAAACGGAACGTTGTGTCCTACACAATAATCTTTCAGGAAAAACTGGACATCTGCTATGTAACTGAGAGTCTCCTCATTGAAACATCTGAAGTTCTTCAAAGGTAAATTATTTTATTTGATCCCTTTGCTGGTTTTTGTGAATATGTTGCGTGCTAAATGCTAACGCTAAATGTTAAGCTAGCTATCACCACTCTTACACAAATTATTGATTTTCTCTGGTTCTAAAGCATATTTTGAAAATCTGAGACGACAGGATTGTTAAGAAAAGGATAAGCTTGAGAGCAGGCATATTTATTTCATTTCATTTGCGATTTTTAGAAATCGCTAACGTTGCGTTATGGTAATGAGCTTGAGGCTGTAGTAACGCGACCGCATGCGGGGTGGGGCGGACTATGAGGTTAATGCAACCGCTTTGTCAGATTTCAAAAAAGCTTTACCGAAAAAGCACAATAATCTGAGTACGGCGCTCAGAGACCAAAACAAGCCAAACATATACCTGCCATGTTGCGGAGTCAACAGAAGTCAGAAATAGCATTATAAATATTCACTGACCTTTGATGATCTTCATCAGAATGCACTCCCAGGAATCCCAGTTCCACAATAACTGTTTGATTTGTTTGATAACGTCCAAAATGTATGTCCAAATACCTCCTTTTTGTTCGCGCGTTTAGCCCAGTAATCCAAGTGCTCAATGCGTGACCACTTAGTTCAGATGAAACGAAGTGTAGAATCAATCTTTAGGATATTTTTTATCATAAATCTTCAATAATGTTCCAACCGGAGAATTCCTTTGTCTTCAGAAATGCAATGGAACTCAAGCTAACTTTCAAGTGAACGCGCGTGGTCAGCTCATGCCACTCTGCCAGACCACTGACTTAATCCCCTCTTTTACAGTAGAAGCATCAAACAAGGTTCTAAAGACTGTTGACATCTAGTGGAAGCCTTAGGAAGTGTAATTTGACCCCATAGACACTGTATATTGGATAGGCAAAGAGTTGAAAAACTACAAACGTCAGATTTACCACTTCCTGGTTGAATTCTTCTCAGGTTTTCGCCTGCCATATGAGTTCTGTTATACTCACAGACATCATTCAAACAGTTTTAGAAACTTCAGAGTGTTTTATATCCAAATATAATACCATGCATATATTAGCAACTGGGACTGAGTAGCAGGCAGTTAGTTTACTCTGGGCACGCTTTTCATCCAAACGTGAAAATGCTGCCCCCGATCCCAAACAGGTTAAAGGTCATATAGATCTACCTAAACCTGTAAGATCGTGCTGAACAGGCCACAAGCCTCTGGTCACTGAGATAATGTCTAATGCTGTAGCATCATGTTGAACAGGCCACAGGCCTCTGGTCACTGAGATAATGTCTAATGCTGTAGCATCATGTTGAACAGGCCACAGGCCACAGGCCTCTGGTCACTGTGATAATGTCTAATCCTGTAGCATCATGTTGAACAGGCCACAGGCCTCTGGTCACTGTGATAATGTCTAATCCTGTACTACTAATGCTGTAGCATCATGAACAGGCCACATCTGGTCAATAATGTCTAAAATCATCCAGGCCTCTGGTCACTGTGATAATGTATGCATGAACAGGCCACAGGCCTCTGGTCTGTGCCTATGTTTGTGTTAACTCACAGTCCCTGCTGTTCCATAAGGTGTATTTGATCTGTTTTCAATCAAATTTTACTGCTTGCATCAGTTACTTGATGTGGCATAGAGTTCCATGTAGTACTGTGCGCCTCCCATTGTCTGTTCTGGACTTGGGGACTGTGAGGAGATCTCTGGTAGCATGTCTTGTGGGGTATGCATGGGTGTCTGAGCTGTGTGCTAGTAGTTTAAAAACAGACATCTCGGTCGATTCAACATGTCAATACCTCTCATAAATACAAGTAGTAATGAAGGCAATCCCTCCTCCACTTTGAGCCGGGCATATTATTAATGTTAGCTCTCTGTGTACATCCAAGGGCCAACAGTGCTGTTCTGTTCTGAGGTAATTGCACCTGATCACACCAGTCCAGGTGTGACAAAACTAGGTCCTGTAGGACCTGCCTTGTTGATAGTGTTGTTTAGAAGGCAGATCAGTGCTTTATTATGGACAGACTTCTCCCTATCTTAGCCACTGTTGTATCAATATGTTTTGACCATGACAGTTTACAATCCAGGGTTACTCCGAGCAGTTTAGTCACCTCAACTTGCTCAATTTCCATATTATTTATTAAAAGATTAGGTTGAGGTTTAGGGTTTAGTGAAACATTTGTCCCAAATACAATGCTTTTACTTTTTGAAATATTTACGACTAACTTATTCTCTTGCCACCCACTCTGAAATTAACTTCAGCTCTATGTTAAGTGTTGCAGTCATTTCAGTTGCTGTAGTAGCTGACGTGTATAGTGTTGAGTCATCTGCATACATAGACACACTGGCTTTACTCAAAGTCAGTGGCATGTCGTTAGTAAAGATTGAAAAAAGTAAAGGGGCCTAGACAGCTGCCCTGGGGAATTCCTGATTCTAACTGGATTATATTTGAGAGGCTTCCATTAAATAACACCTTCTGTGTTCTGTTAGACAGGTAACTCTTTATCCACGTTATAGCAGAGGGTGTAAAGCCATAACACCCTCTGTGTTCTGTTCGACAGGTAACTCTTTATCCACATTATAGCAGGGGGTGTAAAGCCATAACACCCTCTGTGTTCTGTTAGACAGGTAACTCTTTATCCACATTATAGCAGGAGGGTGTAAAGCCATAACACCCTCTGTGTTCTGTTCGACAGGTAACTCTTTATCCACATTATAGCAGGAGGGTGTAAAGCCATAACACCCTCTTTGTTCTGTTAGACAGGTAACTCTTTATCCACATTATAGCAGGAGGGTGTAAAGCCATAACACCCTCTGTGTTCTGTTCGACAGGTAACTCTTTATCCACATTATAGCAGGAGGGTGTAAAGCCATAACACCCTCTTTGTTCTGTTAGACAGGTAACTCTTTATCCACATTATAGCAGGAGGGTGTAAAGCCATAACACCCTCTGTGTTCTGTTAGACAGGTAACTCTTTATCCACGTTATAGCAGAGGGTGTAAAGCCATAACACCCTCTGTGTTCTGTTAGACAGGTAACTCTTTATCCACGTTATAGCAGAGGGTGTAAAGCCATAACACCCTCTGTGTTCTGTTAGACAGGTAACTCTTTATCCACATTATAGCAGGAGGGTGTAAAGCCATAACACCCTCTGTGTTCTGTTAGACAGGCAACTCTTTATCCACATTATAGCAGGAGGGTGTAAAGCCATAACACCCTCTGTTCTGTTAGACAGGTAACTCTTTATCCACATTATAGCAGGGGGTGTAAAGCCATAACACCCTCTGTGTTCTGTTAGACAGGTAACTCTTTATCCACATTATAGCAGGAGGGTGTAAAGCCATAACACCCTCTGTGTTCTGTTAGACAGGTAACTCTTTATCCACGTTATAACAGGGGGTGTAAAGCCATAACACATGTCTTTCCAGCAGCAGACTATGATTCAATAATGTCAAAAGCCACACTGAAGTCTAACAGCCCCCTACAATCTTTTCATCATCAATTTCTCTCAGCCAATCATCAGTCATGTGTGTAAGTGCTGTGCTTGTTGAATGTCCTTCCCTATAAGCTGAAAGTCTGTTGTCAATTTGTTTTACTGTAAAATAGCTAGTAATAGTTTAGTTTCTTCTTCTTTTTATTCAGTTTAGTCACACGATTTCGCAGTTTGCAGGACGTTTGCCTATCGGTTGTGCAGCCAGACTTATTTTCCATTCCCTTTTGCTGCATCCCTCTCAACCATTTTTCAATTCCTCATCAATCCACAGGGATTTAAGGTTTTACTGTCACTTCATTAGTGGGTGCTTATTAGTAACTGGAATAAGCAATTTCATAAATGTGTCAAGTGCAGCGTCTGGTTGCTCCTCATTACACGCCACAGACCAGCAGCGTCTGGTTGCTCCTCATTACACACCACAGACCAGCAGCGTCTGGTTGCTCCTCATTACACACCACAGACCAGCAGCGTCTGGTTCCTCCTCATTACACACCACAGACCAGCAGCGTCTGGTTGCTCCTCATTACACACCACAGACCAGCAGCGTCTGGTTGCTCCTCATTACACACCACAGACCAGCAGCGTCTGGTTGCTCATCATTACACACCACAGACCAGCAGCGTCTGGTTGCTCCTCATTACACACCACGGACCAGCAGCGTCTGGTTGCTCCTCCTTACACACCACGGACCAGCACATATTCTTTACATCATCAACATAAGAATCACTACAAAACTTATTTTATGACATCTTATACACTATATTCAGCCCAGCCTTTGGAACTGTGGTTTTCCTCGATATGGATATTATATACTGATCACTTCATACGATGGATCTGGATACTGCTTTAAAGCACATTTCTGCAGCGTTAGTAAAGATGTGATCAATACATGTTGATGATGTCATTCCTGTGCTGTTTGTAACTACCCTGGTAGGTTGACTGATAACCTGAACCAGGTTGCAGGCACTAGTTACAGTTTGAAGCTTTCTCTTTAGTGGACAGCCTGATGAAAGATATTCAATATTTAAATCACCCAGAAAATATACCTCTCTGTTGATATCACATTATACATTATCAAGCATTTCACACGTTATCCAGATACTGACTGTTAGTACTTGGTGGTCTATAGCAGCTTCCCACCAGAATGGGCCAGAATGTCTATAGTCTGTAGCCATATTACTACAACAGTATTTAACATTAACCAGATACTGACTGTTAGTACTTGGTGGTCTATAGCAGCTTCCCACCAGAATGGTCTTTAGGGGAGGCAGATTAACCTGTAGCCATATTACTTCAACAGTATTTAACATGAGATCCTCTCTAATCTTTACAGGAATGTGGTTCTGAATATAAACAGCAACACCTCCACCTTTGGCATTTCTGTAGTTTTAGGTAAGTTGTTATAACCATGTATTGCTACCACTGTATCAAAGGTATTATCTAAGTGAGTTTCAGAGATAGTCAGAATATGAATGTCATCTGTTGAAGCAAGTTATTGATTCCATGAATCTTGTTTCTTAAGCTACATATGTTAACGAGGGCTATTTTGAACACTTTTCTGGGATGCTTGCTTGTTTTCATTGCTTTACTGGGAAGCTTAGCAGAAGTAGATATGCTTCTGCCTCAGTGTTAACAGTGGTCTTCCAACTGGGACACACCACCTCAGTGGTCTTCCTACTAGGACACACCTCCTCAGTGTTAACAGTGGTCTTCCAACTGGGACACACCACCTCAGTGTTAACAGTGGTCTTCCTACTAGGACACACCTCCTCAGTGTTAACAGTGGTCTTCCTACTAGGACACACCACCTCAGTGTTAACAGTGGTCTTCCTACTAGGACACACCTCCTCAGTATTAACAGTGGTCTTCCTACTAGGACACACCACCTCAGTGTTAACAGTGGTCTTCCTACTAGGACACACCACCTCAGTGTTAACAGTGGTCTTCCTACTAGGACACACCACCTCAGTGGTCTTCCTACTAGGACACACCTCCTCAGTGGTCTTCCAACTGGGACACACCTCCTCAGTGTTAACAGTGGTCTTCCTACTAGGACACACCACCTCAGTGGTCTTCCTACTAGGACACACCTCCTCAGTGGTCTTCCTACTAGGACACACCTCCTCAGTGGTCTTCCTACTAGGACACACCTCCTCAGTGGTCTTCCTACTAGGACACACCTCCTCAGTGGTCTTCCTACTAGGACACACCTCCTCAGTGGTCTTCCTACTGGGACACACCACCTCAGTGTTAACAGTGGTCTTCCAACTGGGACACACCTCCTCAGTGGTCTTCCTACTAGGACACACCTCCTCAGTGGTCTTCCAACTGGGACACACCTCCTCAGTGTTAACAGTGGTCTTCCTACTAGGACACACCTCCTCAGTGGTCTTCCTACTGGGACACACCACCTCAGTGGTCTTCCTACTAGGACACACCTCCTCAGTGGTCTTCCTACTAGGACACACAGCCTCAGTGTTAACAGTGGTCTTCCTACTAGGACACACCTCCTCAGTGTTAACAGTGGTCCTCCTACTAGGACACACCACCTCAGTGTTAACAGTGGTCTTCTTATAGGACACACCTCCTCAGTGTTAACAGTGGTCTTCCTACTAGGACACACCACCTCAGTGTTAACAGTGGTCTTCTTATAGGACACACCTCCTCAGTGTTAACAGTGGTCTTCCTATAGGACACACCACCTCAGTGTTAACAGTGGTCTTCCTACTAGGACACACCACCTCAGTGTTAACAGTGGTCTTCCTACTAGGACACACCTCCTCAGTGTTAACAGTGGTCTTCCTACTAGGACACACCTCCTCAGTGTTAACAGGGGTCTTCCTATAGGACACACCTCCTCAGTGTTAACAGTGGTCTTCCTATAGGACACACCACCTCAGTGTTAACAGTGGTCTTCCTACTAGGACACACCACCTCAGTGTTAACAGTGGTCTTCCTACTAGGACACACCTCCTCAGTGTTAACAGTGTTCTTCCTACTAGAACACACCTCCTCAGTGTTAACAATGGTCCTCCTACTAGGACACACCTCCTCAGTGTTAACAATGGTCCTCCTACTGGGACACACCTCCTCAGTGTTAACAGTGGTCTTCCTACTAGGACACACCTCCTCAGTGTTAACAGTGGTCTTCCTACTAGGACACACCTCCTCAGTGTTAACAGTGGTCTTCCTACTAGGACACACCTCCTCAGTGGTCTTCCTACTAGGATACACCTCCTCAGTGTTAACAGTGGTCTTCCTATAGGACACACCACCTCAGTGTTAACAGTGGTCTTCCTACTAGGACACACCTCCTCAGTGTTAACAGTGGTCCTCCTACTAGGACACACCTCCTCAGTGTTAACAATGGTCCTCCTACTGGGACACACCTCCTCAGTGTTAACAGTGGTCTCCCTACTGGGACACACCTCCTCAGTGTTAACAGTGGTCTTCCTATAGGACACACCTCCTCAGTGTTAACAGTGGTCTTCCTACTAGGACACACCTCCTCAGTGTTAACAGTGGTCTTCCTATAGGACACACCTCCTCAGTGTTAACAGTGGTCTTCCTACTAGGACACACCTCCTCAGTGTTAACAGTGGTCTTCCTATAGGACACACCTCCTCAGTGTTAACAGTGGTCCTCCTACTAGGACACACCTCCTCAGTGTTAACAGTGGTCTTCCTATAGGACACACCTCCTCAGTGTTAACAGGGGTCTTCCTATAGGACACACCTCCTCAGTGTTAACAGTGGTCTTCCTACTAGGACACACCTCCTCAGTGTTAACAGTGGTCCTCCTACTAGGACACACCTCCTCAGTGTTAACAGTGGTCTTCCTATAGGACACACCTCCTCAGTGTTAACAGTGGTCTTCCTATAGGACACACCTCCTCAGTGTTAACAGTGGTCTCCCTCCTAGGACACACCTCCTCAGTGTTAACAGTGGTCTTCCTACTAGGACACACCTCCTCAGTGTTAACAGTGGTCTTCCTACTGGGACACACCTCCTCAGTGTTAACAGTGGTCTTCCTATAGGACACACCTCCTCAGTGTTAACAGTGGTCTTCCTACTAGGACACACCTCCTCAGTGTTAACAATGGTCTTCCTATAGGACACACCTCCTCAGTGTTAACAGTGGTCCTCCTACTAGGACACACCTCCTCAGTGTTAACAGTGGTCTTCCTACTAGGACACACCTCCTCAGTGTTAACAATGGTCTTCCTATAGGACACACCTCCTCAGTGTTAACAGTGGTCCTCCTACTAGGACACACCACCTCAGTGTTAACAGTGGTCCTCCTACTAGGACACACCTCCTCAGTGTTAACAGTGGTCTTCCTACTAGGACACACCTCCTCAGTGTTAACAGTGGTCCTCCTACTAGGACACACCTCCTCAGTGTTAACAGTTGTCTTCCTACTAGAACACACCTCCTCAGTGTTAACAGTGGTCCTCCTACTAGGACACACCACCTCAGTGTTAACAGTGGTCCTCCTACTAGGACACACCTCCTCAGTGTTAACAGTGGTCCTCCTACTAGGACACACCTCCTCAGTGTTAAC
>NC_068444.1:5178419-5230919 GCF_023373465.1 Oncorhynchus keta
GATGTTGGTGGGGATAGGGAATAAAGATGGGATGCTGGTGGGGATAGGGAATAAAGAATGGATGCTGGTGGGGATAGGGAAAGAAGTGTGGATGCTGGTGGGGATAGGGAAGAAATAATGGATGCTGGTGGGGATAGGGAATAAAGATGGGATGCTGGTGGGGATAGGGAATAAATAATGGATGCTGGTGGGGATAGGGAATAAAGATGGGATGCTGGTGGGGACAGGGGAAGAAAGAATGGATGCTGGTGGGGATAGGGAAGAAAGAATGGATGCTGGTGGGGATAGGAATAAAGATGGGATGCTGGTGGGTATAGGGAAGAAAGAATGGATGCTGGTGGGGATAGGGAAGAAATAATGGATGCTGGTGGGGATAGGGAATAAAGATGGGATGCTGGTGGGGATAGGGAAGAAATAATGGATGCTGGTGGGGATAGGGAAGAAATAATGGATGCTGGTGGGGATAGGGAATAAAGATGGGATGCTGGTGGGGATAGGGAATAAAGATGGGATGCTGCTGGGGATAGGAAAGAAATAATGGATGCTGGTGGGGATAGGGAATATAGATGGGATGCTGGTGGGGATAGGGAAGAAATAATGGATGCTGGTGGGGATAGGGAATAAAGATGGGATGCTGGTGAGGATAGGGAATAAAGAAGGGATGCTGGTGGGGAAAGGGAATAAAGATGGGATGCTGGTGGGGATAGGGAATAAAGATGGGATGCTGGTGGGGATAGGTAAAAAAGGATGGATGCTGGTAGGGATAGGGAAAAAAGAATGGATGCTGGTGGGGATAGGGAATAAAGAATGGATGCTTGTGGGGATATGGAATAAAGATGGGATGCTGGTGGGGATAGGGAAGAAAGAATGGATGCTGGTGGGGATAGGGAATAAAGACGGGATGCTGGTAGGGATAGGTAAAAAAGGATGGATGCTGGTGGGGATAGGGAATAAAGAAGGGATAGGGAATAAAGAATGGATGCTGGTGGGGATAGGGAATAAAGATGGGATGCTGGTGGGGATAGGGAAGAAAGATGGGATGCTGGTGGGGATAGGGAAGAAAGAATGGATGCTGGTGGGGATAGGGAAGAAAGAATGGATGCTGGTGGGGATAGGTAATAAAGAAGGGATAGGGAGTAAAGAATGGATGTTGGTGGGGATAGGGAATAAAGATGGGATGCTGGTGGGGATAGGGAATAAAGAATTGATTCTGGTGGGGATAGGGAAAGAAGTGTGGATGCTGGTGGGGATAGGGAAGAAATAATGGATGCTGCTGGGGATAGGGAATAAAGATGGGATGCTGGTGGGGATAGGGAATAAATAGTGGATGCTGGTGGGGATAGGGAATAAAGATGGGATGCTGGTGGGGATAGGGAAGAAAGATGGGATGCTGGTGGGGATAGGGAAGAAAGAATGGATGCTGGTGGGGATAGGGAAGAAAGAATGGATGCTGGTGGGGATAGGTAATAAAGAAGGGATAGGGAATAAAGAATGGATGCTGGTGGGGATAGGGAATAAATATGGGATGCTGGTGGGGATAGGGAAGAAAGATGGGATGCTGGTGGGGATAGGGAAGAAAGAATGGATGCTGGTGGGGATAGGGAAGAAAGAATGGATGCTGGTGGGGATAGGTAATAAAGAAGGGATAGGGAGTAAAGAATGGATGTTGGTGGGGATAGGGAATAAAGATGGGATGCTGGTGGGGATAGGGAATAAAGAATTGATGCTGGTGGGGATAGGGAAAGAAGTGTGGATGCTGGTGGGGATAGGGAAGAAATAATGGATGCTGGTGGGGATAGGGAATAAAGATGGGATGCTGGTGGGGATAGGGAATAAATAGTGGATGCTGGTGGGGATAGGGAATAAAGATGGGATGCTGGTGGGGATAGGGAAGAAAGAATGGATGCTGGTGGGGATAGGGAAGAAAGAATGGATGCTGGTGGGGATAGGGAATAAAGATGGGATGCTGGTGGGTATAGGGAAGAAAGAATGGATGCTGGTTGGGATAGGGAAGAAATAATGGATGCTGGTGGGGATAGGGAATAAAGATGGGATGCTGGTGGGGATAGGAAGAAATAATGGATGCTGGTGGGGATAGGGAAGAAAGAATGGATGCTGGTGGGGATAGGGAAGAAATAATGGATGCTGGTGGTGATAGGGAATAAAGATGGGATGCTGGTGGGGATAGGGAAGAAATAATGGAT
Source organism: Oncorhynchus keta (assembly GCF_023373465.1). NCBI lineage: Eukaryota > Metazoa > Chordata > Actinopteri > Salmoniformes > Salmonidae > Oncorhynchus > Oncorhynchus keta. The sequence goes on from NC_068444.1 coordinate 5,180,624, forward strand.
TCTGGTGGGGATAGGGAATAAAGATGGGATGTTGGTGAGGAAGGGATAAAGAAGGGATGCTGGTGGGGATAGGGAATAAAGAATGGATGCTGGTGGGGATAGGGAATAAAGAATGGATTCTTGTGGGGATATGGAATAAAGAATGGATGCTGGTGGGGATAGGGAAGAAATAATGGATGCTGGTGGGGATAGGGAATATAGATGGGATGCTGGTGGGGATAGGGAAGAAATCATGGATGCTGGTGGGGATAGGGAATAAAGATGGGATGCTGGTGAGGATAGGGAATAAAGAATGGATGCTGGTGGGGATAGGGAATAAAGAATGGATGCTGGTGGGGATAGGGAATAAAGAATGGATTCTTGTGGGGATATGGAATAAAGATGGGATGCTGGTGGGGATAGGGAAGAAAGAATGGATGCTGGTGGGGATAGGGAATAAAGACGGGATGCTGGTGGGGATAGGTAAAAAAGGATGGATGCTGGTGGGGATAGGGAATAAAGAAGGGATAGAGAACAAAGAATGGATGCTGGTGGGGGGGAATAAAGATGGGATGCTGGTGGGGATAGGGAAGAAAGATGGGATGCTGGTGGGGATAGGGAAGAAAGAATGGATGCTGGTGGGGATAGGGAAGAAAGAATGGATGCTGGTGGAGATAGGTAATAAAGAAGGGATAGGGAGTAAAGAATGGATGTTGGTGGGGATAGGGAATAAAGAATGGATGCTGGTGGGGATAGGGAATAAAGAATGGATGCTGGTGGGGATAGGGAATAAAGATGGGATGCTGGTGGGGATAGGGAAGAAAGATGGGATGCTGGTGGGGATAGGGAAGAAAGATGGGATGCTGGTGGGGATAGGGAAGAAAGATGGGATGCTGGTGGGAATAGGGAAGAAAGAATGGATGCTGGTGGGGATAGGGAAGAAAGAATGGATGCTGGTGGGGATAGGTAATAAAGAAGGGATAGGGAGTAAAGAATGGATGTTGGTGGGGATAGGGAATAAAGATGGGATGCTGGTGGGGATAGGGAATAAAGAATGGATGCTGGTGGGGATAGGGAAAGAAGTGTGGATGCTGGTGGGGATAGGGAAGAAATAATGGATGCTGGTGGGGATAGGGAATAAAGATGGGATGCTGGTGGGGATAGGGAATAAATAATGGATGCTGGTGGGGATAGGGAATAAAGATGGGATGCTGGTGGGGACAGGGAAGAAAGAATGGATGCTGGTGGGGATAGGGAAGAAAGAATGGATGCTGGTGGGGATAGGGAATAAAGATGGGATGCTGGTGGGTATAGGGAAGAAAGAATGGATGCTGGTGGGGATAGGGAAGAAATAATGGATGCTGGTGGGGATAGGGAATAAAGATGGGATGCTGGTGGGGATAGGGAAGAAATAATGGATGCTGGTGGGGATAGGGAAGAAATAATGGATGCTGGTGGGGATAGGGAATAAAGATGGGATGCTGGTGGGGATAGGGAATAAAGATGGGATGCTGCTGGGGATAGGAAAGAAATAATGGATGCTGGTGGGGATAGGGAATATAGATGGGATGCTGGTGGGGATAGGGAAGAAATAATGGATGCTGGTGGGGATAGGGAATAAAGATGGGATGCTGGTGAGGATAGGGAATAAAGAAGGGATGCTGGTGGGGAAAGGGAATAAAGATGGGATGCTGGTGGGGATAGGGAATAAAGATGGGATGCTGGTGGGTATAGGGAATAAAGATGGGATGCTGGTGGGGATAGGGAAGAAAGATGGGATGCTGGTGGGGATAGGGAAGAAAGAATGGATGCTGGTGGGGATAGGGAAGAAAGAATGGATGCTGGTGGGGATAGGTAATAAAGAAGGGATAGGGAGTAAAGAATGGATGCTGGTGGGGATAGGGAATAAAGAATGGGATTCTGGTGGGGATAGGGAAAAAATGTGGATGCTGGTGGGGATAGGAAGAAATAATGGATGCTGGTGGGGATAGGGAATAAAGATGGGATGCTGGTGGGGATAGGGAATAAAGAGTGGATGCTGGTGGGGATAGGGAATAAAGATGGGATGCTGGTGGGGATAGGGAAGAAAGAATGGATGCTGGTGGGGATAGGGAATAAAGAATGGATGCTGGTGGGGATAGGGAATAAAGATGGGATGCTGGTGGGTATAGGGAAGAAAGAATGGATGCTGGTTGGGATAGGGAAGAAATAATGGATGCTGGTGGGGATAGGGAATAAAGATGGGATGCTGGTGGGGATAGGGAAGAAATAATGGATGCTGGTGGGGATAGGGAAGAAAGAATGGATGCTGGTGGGGATAGGGAAGAAATAATGGATGCTGGTGGTGATAGGGAATAAAGATGGGATGCTGGTGGGGATAGGGAAGAAATAATGGATTCTGGTGGGGATAGGGAATAAAGATGGGATGTTGGTGAGGATAGGGAATAAAGAAGGGATGCTGGTGGGGATAGGGAAGAAATAATGGATGCTGGTGGGGATAGGGAATATAGATGGGATGCTGGTGGGGATAGGGAAGAAATCATGGATGCTGGTGGGGATAGGGAATAAAGATGGGATGCTGGTGAGGATAGGGAATAAAGAATGGATGCTGGTGGGGATAGGGAATAAAGAATGGATGCTGGTGGGGATAGGGAATAAAGAATGGATGCTTGTGGGGATATGGAATAAAGATGGGATGCTGGTGGGGATAGGGAAGAAAGAATGGATGCTGGTGGGGATAGGGAATAAAGACGGGATGCTGGTGGGGATAGGTAAAAAGGATGGATGCTGGTGGGGATAGGGAATAAAGAAGGGATAGAGAACAAAGAATGGATGCTGGTGGGGATAGGGAATAATGATGGGATGCTGGTGGGGATAGGGAAGAAAGATGGGATGCTGTTGGGGATAGGGAAGAAAGAATGGATGCTGGTGGGGATAGGGAAGAAAGAATGGATGCTGGTGGAGATAGGTAATAAAGAAGGGATAGGGAGTAAAGAATGGATGTTGGTGGGGATAGGGAATAAAGATGGGATGCTGGTGGGGATAGGGAAGAAAGAATGGATGCTGGTGGAGATAGGTAATAAAGAAGGGATAGGGAGTAAAGAATGGATGTTGGTGGGGATAGGGAATAAAGAATGGATGCTGGTGGGGATAGGGAATAAAGAATGGATGCTGGTGGGGATAGGGAAGAAATAATGGATGCTGGTGGGGATAGGGAATAAAGATGGGATGCTGGTGGGGATAGGGAATAAATAATGGATGCTGGTGGGGATAGGGAATAAAGATGGGATGCTGGTGGGGATAGGGAAGAAAGAATGGATGCTGGTGGGGATAGGGAAGAAAGAATGGATGCTGGTGGGGATAGGGAATAAAGATGGGATGCTGGTGGGTATAGGGAAGAAAGAATGGATGCTGGTGGGGATAGGGAAGAAATAATGGATGCTGGTGGGGATAGGGAATAAAGATGGGATGCTGGTGGGGATAGGGAAGAAATAATGGATGCTGGTGGGGATAGGGAAGAAAGAATGGATGCTGGTGGGGATAGGGAAGAAATAATGGATGCTGGTGGTGATAGGGAATAAAGATTGGATGCTGGTGGGGATAGGGAACAAAAAATGGATTCTGGTGGGGATAGGGAATAAAGATGGGATGTTGGTGAGGATAGGGAATAAAGAAGGGATGCTGGTGGGGATAGGGATGAAATAATGGATGCTGGTGGGGATAGGGGATATAGATGGGATGCTGGTGGGGATAGGGAAGAAATCATGGATGCTGGTGGGGATAGGGAATAAAGATGGGATGCTGGTGAGGATAGGGAATAAAGAAGGGATGCTGGTGGGGAAAGGGAATAAAGAATGGATGCTGGTGGGGATAGGGAATAAAGATGGGATGCTGGTGGGGATAGGGAATAAAGATGGGATGCTGGTGGGGATAGGGAATAAAGAATGAATGCTGGTGGGGATAGGGAAAAAAAGAATGGATGCTGGTGGGGATAGGTAATAAAGAAGGGATAGGGAATAAAGAATGGATGCTGGTGTGGATAGGGAAGAAAGAATGGATGCTGGTGGGGATAGGTAAGAAAGAATGGATGCTGGTGGGTATAGGGAAGAAAGAATGGATGCTGGTGGGGATAGGGAAGAAATAATGGATGCTGGTGGGGATAGGAATAAAGATGGGATGCTGGTGGGGATAGGGAAGAAATAATGGATGCTGGTGGGGATAGGGAAGAAAGAATGGATGCTGGTGGGGATAGGGAATAAAGACGGGATGCTGGTGGGGATAGGTAAAAAAGGATGGATGCTGGTGGGGATAGGGAATAAAGAAGGGATAGAGAACAAAGAATGGATGCTGGTGGGGATAGGGAATAAAGATGGGATGCTGGTGGGGATAGGGAAGAAAGATGGGATGCTGGTGGGGATAGGGAAGAAAGAATGGATGCTGGTGGGGATAGGGAAGAAAGAATGGATGCTGGTGGAGATAGGTAATAAAGAAGGGATAGGGAGTAAAGAATGGATGTTGGTGGGGATAGGGAATAAAGATGGGATGCTGGTGGGGATAGGGAAGAAAGAATGGATGCTGGTGGAGATAGGTAATAAAGAAGGGATAGGGAGTAAAGAATGGATGTTGGTGGGGATAGGGAATAAAGAATGGATGCTGGTGGGGATAGGGAATAAAGAATGGATGCTGGTGGGGATAGGGAATAAAGATGGGATGCTGGTGGGGATAGGGAAGAAAGATGGGATGCTGGTGGGGATAGGGAAGAAAGATGGGATGCTGGTGGGGATAGGGAAGAAAGATGGATGCTGGTGGGAATAGGGAAGAAAGAATGGATTCTGGTGGGGATAGGGAAGAAAGAATGGATGCTGGTGGGGATAGGTAATAAAGAAGGGATAGGGAGTAAAGAATGGATGTTGGTGGGGATAGGGAATAAAGATGGGATGCTGGTGGGGATAGGGAATAAAGAATGGATGCTGGTGGGGATAGGGAAAAAGTGTGGATGCTGGTGGGGATAGGGAAGAAATAATGGATGCTGGTGGGGATAGGGAATAAAGATGGGATGCTGGTGGGGATAGGGAATAAATAATGGATGCTGGTGGGGATAGGGAATAAAGATGGGATGCTGGTGGGGACAGGGAAGAAAGAATGGATGCTGGTGGGGATAGGGAAGAAAGAATGGATGCTGGTGGGGATAGGGAATAAAGATGGGATGCTGGTGGGTATAGGGAAGAAAGAATGGATGCTGGTGGGGATAGGGAAGAAATAATGGATGCTGGTGGGGATAGGGAATAAAGATGGGATGCTGGTGGGGATAGGGAAGAAATAATGGATGCTGGTGGGGATAGGGAAGAAATAATGGATGCTGGTGGGGATAGGGAATAAAGATGGGATGCTGGTGGGGATAGGGAATAAAGATGGGATGCTGCTGGGGATAGGAAAGAAATAATGGATGCTGGTGGGGATAGGGAATAAAGATGGGATGCTGGTGGGGATAGGGAAGAAATAATGGATGCTGGTGGGGATAGGGAATAAAGATGGGATGCTGGTGAGGATAGGGAATAAAGAAGGGATGCTGGTGGGGAAGGGAATAAAGATGGGATGCTGGTGGGGATAGGGAATAAAGATGGGATGCTGGTGGGGAGAAAGAATGGATGCTGGTAGGGATAGGAAAAATGGATGCTGGTGGGGATAGGGAATAAAGAATGGATGCTTGTGGGGATATGGAATAAAGATGGGATGCTGGTGGGGATAGGGAAGAAAGAATGGATGCTGGTGGGGATAGGGAATAAAGACGGGATGCTGGTAGGGATAGGTAAAGGATGGATGCTGGTGGGGATAGGGAATAAAGAAGGGATAGGGAATAAAGAATGGATGCTGGTGGGGATAGGGAATAAAGATGGGATGCTGGTGGGGATAGGGAAGAAAGATGGGATGCTGGTGGGGATAGGGAAGGAATGGATGCTGGTGGGGATAGGGAAGAAAGAATGGATGCTGGTGGGGATAGGTAATAAAGAAGGGATAGGGAGTAAAGAATGGATGCTGGTGGGGATAGGGAATAAAGAATGGATTCTGGTGGGGATAGGGAAAAAGATGTGGATGCTGGTGGGGATAGGGAAGAAATAATGGATGCTGGTGGGGATAGGGAATAAAGATGGGATGCTGGTGGGGATAGGGAATAAATAGTGGATGCTGGTGGGGATAGGGAATAAAGATGGGATGCTGGTGGGGATAGGGAAGAAAGAATGGATGCTGGTGGGGATAGGGAAGAAAGAATGGATGCTGGTGGGGATAGGGAATAAAGATGGGATGCTGGTGGGTATAGGGAAGAAAGAATGGATGCTGGTTGGGATAGGGAAGAAATAATGGATGCTGGTGGGGATAGGGAATAAAGATGGGATGCTGGTGGGGATAGGGAAGAAATAATGGATGCTGGTGGGGATAGGGAAGAAAGAATGGATGCTGGTGGGGATAGGGAAGAAATAATGGATGCTGGTGGTGATAGGGAATAAAGATGGGATGCTGGTGGGGATAGGGAAGAAATAATGGATTCTGGTGGGGATAGGGAATAAAGATGGGATGTTGGTGAGGATAGGGAAGAAATAATGGATGCTGGTGGGGATAGGGAATATAGATGGGATGCTGGTGGGGATAGGGAAGAAATCATGGATGCTGGTGGGGATAGGGAATAAAGATGGGATGCTGGTGAGGATAGGGAATAAAGAATGGATGCTGGTGGGGATAGGGAATAAAGAATGGATGCTGGTGGGGATAGGGAATAAAGAATGGATGCTTGTGGGGATATGGAATAAAGATGGGATGCTGGTGGGGATAGGGAAGAAAGAATGGATGCTGGTGGGGATAGGGAATAAAGACGGGATGCTGGTGGGGATAGGTAAAAAGGATGGATGCTGGTGGGGATAGGGAATAAAGAAGGGATAGAGAACAAAGAATGGATGCTGGTGGGGATAGGGAATAATGATGGGATGCTGGTGGGGATAGGGAAGAAAGATGGGATGCTGGTGGGGATAGGGAAGAAAGAATGGATGCTGGTGGGGATAGGGAAGAAAGAATGGATGCTGGTGGAGATAGGTAATAAAGAAGGGATAGGGAGTAAAGAATGGATGTTGGTGGGGATAGGGAATAAAGATGGGATGCTGGTGGGGATAGGGAAGAAAAAGAATGGATGCTGGTGGAGATAGGTAATAAAGAAGGGATAGGGAGTAAAGAATGGATGTTGGTGGGGATAGGGAATAAAGAATGGATGCTGGTGGGGATAGGGAATAAAGAATGGATGCTGGTGGGGATAGGGAAGAAATAATGGATGCTGGTGGGGATAGGGAATAAAGATGGGATGCTGGTGGGGATAGGGAATAAATAATGGATGCTGGTGGGGATAGGGAATAAAGATGGGATGCTGGTGGGGATAGGGAAGAAAGAATGGATGCTGGTGGGGATAGGGAAGAAAGAATGGATGCTGGTGGGGATAGGGAATAAAGAAGGGATGCTGGTGGGGATAGGGAAGAAAGATGGGATGCTGGTGGGGATAGGGAAGAAAGAATGGATGCTGGTGGGGATAGGGAATAAAGATGGGATGCTGGTGGGGATAGGGAAGAAAGAATGGATGCTGGTGGGGATAGGGAAGAAAGAATGGATGCTGGTGGGGATAGGGAAGAAATAATGGATGCTGGTGGTGATAGGGAATAAAGATTGGATGCTGGTGGGGATAGGGAACAAAAAATGGATTCTGGTGGGGATAGGGAATAAAGATGGGATGTTGGTGAGGATAGGGAATAAAGAAGGGATGCTGGTGGGGATAGGGATGAAATAATGGATGCTGGTGGGGATAGGGAATATAGATGGGATGCTGGTGGGGATAGGGAATAAATAATGGATGCTGGTGGGGATAGGGAATAAAGATGGGATGCTGGTGAGGATAGGGAATAAAGAAGGGATGCTGGTGGGGAAAGGAATAAAGAATGGATGCTTGTGGGGATAGGGAATAAAGATGGGATGCTGGTGGGGATAGGGAATAAAGATGGGATGCTGGTGGGGATAGGGAATAAAGAATGAATGCTGGTGGGGATAGGGAAAAAAAAAAGAATGGATGCTGGTGGGGATAGGTAATAAAGAAGGGATAGGGAATAAAGAATGGATGCTGGTGTGGATAGGGAAGAAAGAATGGATGCTGGTGGGGATAGGGAATAAAGATGGGATGCTGGTGGGGATAGGGAAGAAAGAATGGATGCTGGTGGGGATAGGGAAGAAATAATGGATGCTGGTGGGGATAGGGAATAAAGATGGGATGCTGGTGGGGATAGGGAAGAAATAATGGATGCTGGTGGGGATAGGGAAGAAAGAATGGATGCTGGTGGAGATAGGGAAGAAATAATGGATGCTGGTGGTGATAGGGAATAAAGATGGGATGCTGGTGGGGATAGGGAATAAAGAAGGGATGCTGGTGGGGATAGGGAAGAAATAATGGATGCTGGTGGGGATAGGGAATATAGATGGGATGCTGGTGGGGATAGGGAAGAAATCATGGATGCTGGTGGGGATAGGGAATAAAGATGGGATGCTGGTGAGGATAGGGAATGAAGAAGGGATGCTGGTGGGGATAGGGAATAAAGATGGGATGCTGCTGGGGATAGGAAATAAATAATGGATGCTGGTGGGGATAGGGAATATAGATGGGATGCTGGTGGGGATAGGGAAGAAATAATGGATGCTGGTGGGGATAGGGAATAAAGATGGGATGCTGGTGAGGATAGGGAATAAAGAAGGGATGCTGGTGGGGAAAGGGAATAAAGATGGGATGCTGGTGGGGATAGGGAAAAAATAATGGATGCTGGTGGGGATAGGGAAAAAGGATGGATGCTGGTGGGGATAGGTAATAAAGAAGGGATAGGGAATAAAGAATGGATGCTGGTGGGGATAGGGAATAAAGATGGGATGCTGGTGGGGATAGGGAAGAAAGAATGGATGCTGGTGGGGATAGGGAATAAAGATGGGATGCTGGTGGGGATAGGGAAAAATAATGGATGCTGGTGGGGATAGGGAATAAAGATGGGATGTTGGTGAGGATAGGGAATAAAGATGGGATGCTGGTGGGGATAGGGAAGAAATAATGGATGCTGGTGGGGATAGGGAAGAAAGAATGGATGCTGGTGGGGATAGGGAAGAAAGAATGGATGCTGGTGGGGATAGGGAAGAAATAATGGATGCTGGTGGGGATAGGGAATAAAGATGGGATGCTGGTGGGGATAGGGAAGAAATAATGGATGCTGGTGGGGATAGGGAAGAAAGAATGGATGCTGGTGGGGATAGGGAAGAAATAATGGATGCTGGTGGGGATAGGGAATAAAGATGGGATGCTGGTGGGGATAGGGAATAAAGATGGGATGTTGGTGAGGATAGGGAATAAAGAAGGGATGCTGGTGGGGATAGGGAATAAAGACGGGATGCTGGTGGGGATAGGGAAGAAATAATGGATGCTGGTGGGGATAGGGAATATAGATGGGATGCTGGTGGGGATAGGGAATAAAGATGGGATGCTGGTGAGGATAGGGAATAAAGAAGGGATGCTGGTGGGGAAAGGGAATAAAGATGGGATGCTGGTGGGGATAGGGAAAAAATAATGGATGCTGGTGGGGATAGGGAAAAAAGGATGGATGCTGGTGGGGATAGGTAATAAAGAAGGGATAGGGAATAAAGAATGGATGCTGGTGGGGATAGGGAATAAAGATGGGATGCTGGTGGGGATAGGGAAGAAAGAATGGATGCTGGTGGGGATAGGGAATAAAGATGGGATGCTGGTGGGGATAGGGAAAAAATAATGGATGCTGGTGGGGATAGGGAATAAAGAAGGGATGCTGGTGGGGATAGGGAATAAAGATGGGATGCTGGTGGGGATAGGGAATAAATAATGGATGCTGGTGGGGATATGGAAGAAAGAATGGATGCTGGTGGGGATAGGGAATAAAGAATGGATGCTGGTGGGGATAGGGAATAAAGATGGGATGCTGGTGGGGATAGGGAATAAAGATGGGATGCTGGTGGGTATAGGGAAGAAAGAATGGATGCTGGTGGGGATAGGGAAGAAATAATGGATGCTGGTGGGGATAGGGAATAAAGATGGGATGCTGGTGGGGATAGGGAAGAAATAATGGATGCTGGTGGGGATAGGGAAGAAAGAATGGATGCTGGTGGGGATAGGGAAGAAATAATGGATGCTGGTGGGGATAGGGAATAAAGATGGGATGCTGGTGGGGATAGGGAATAAAGATGGGATGTTGGTGAGGATAGGGAATAAAGAAGGGATGCTGGTGGGGATAGGGAATAAAGACGGGATGCTGGTGGGGATAGGGAAGAAATAATGGATGCTGGTGGGGATAGGGAATATAGATGGGATGCTGGTGGGGATAGGGAAGAAATAATGGATCCTGGTGGGGATAGGGAATAAAGATGGGATGCTGGTGAGGATAGGGAATAAAGAAGGGATGCTGGTGGGGAAAGGGAATAAAGAATGGATGCTGGTGGGGATAGGGAATAAAGATGGGATGCTGGTGGGGATAGGAAAGAAAGAATGGATGCTGGTGGGGATAGGGAATAAAGATGGGATGCTGGTGGGGATAGGGAAAAAAGAATGGATGCTGCTGGGGATAGGGAATAAAGAAGGGATAGGGAATAAAGAATGGATGCTGGTGGGGATAGGGAAGAAAGAATGGATGCTGGTGGGGATAGGGAAGAAAGAATGGATGCTGGTGGGGATAGGGAATAAAGATGGGATGCTGGTGGGGATAGGGAATAAAGAAGGGATGCTGGTGGGGAAAGGGAATAAAGAATGGATGCTGGTGGGGATAGGGAATAAAGATGGGATGCTGGTGGGGATGGGGATAAGGGATAGGGAAGAAAGAATGGATGCTGGTGGGGATAGGGAAGAAATAATGGATGCTGGTGGTGATAGGGAATAAAGATGGGATGCTGGTGGGGATAGGGAAGAAATAATGGATTCTGGTGGGGATAGGGAATAAAGATGGGATGTTGGTGAGGATAGGGAATAAAGAAGGGATGCTGGTGGGGATAGGGAAGAAATAATGGATGCTGGTGGGGATAGGGAATATAGATGGGATGCTGGTGGGGATAGGGAAGAAATCATGGATGCTGGTGGGGATAGGGAATAAAGATGGGATGCTGGTGGGGATAGGGAATAAAGAATGGATGCTGGTGGGGATAGGGAATAAAGAATGGATGCTGGTGGGGATAGGGAATAAAGAATGGATGCTTGTGGGGATATGGAATAAAGATGGGATGCTGGTGGGGATAGGGAAGAAAGAATGGATGCTGGTGGGGATAGGGAATAAAGACGGGATGCTGGTGGGGATAGGTAAAAAAGGATGGATGCTGGTGGGGATAGGGAATAAAGAAGGGATAGAGAACAAAGAATGGATGCTGGTGGGGATAGGGAATAATGATGGGATGCTGGTGGGGATAGGGAAGAAAGATGGGATGCTGGTGGGGATAGGGAAGAAAGAATGGATGCTGGTGGGGATAGGGAAGAAAGAATGGATGCTGGTGGAGATAGGTAATAAAGAAGGGATAGGGAGTAAAGAATGGATGTTGGTGGGGATAGGGAATAAAGATGGGATGCTGGTGGGGATAGGGAAGAAAGAATGGATGCTGGTGGAGATAGGTAATAAAGAAGGGATAGGGAGTAAAGAATGGATGTTGGTGGGGATAGGGAATAAAGAATGGATGCTGGTGGGGATAGGGAATAAAGAATGGATGCTGGTGGGGATAGGGAAGAAATAATGGATGCTGGTGGGGATAGGGAATAAAGATGGGATGCTGGTGGGGATAGGGAATAAATAATGGATGCTGGTGGGGATAGGGAATAAAGATGGGATGCTGGTGGGGATAGGGGAAAGAATGGATGCTGGTGGGGATAGGGAAGAAAGAATGGATGCTGGTGGGGATAGGGAATAAAGATGGGATGCTGGTGGGGATAGGGAAGAAAGAATGGATGCTGGTGGGGATAGGGAAGAAATAATGGATGCTGGTGGGGATAGGGAATAAAGATGGGATGCTGGTGGGGATAGGGAAGAAATAATGGATGCTGGTGGGGATAGGGAAGAAAGAATGGATGCTGGTGGGGATAGGGAAGAAAGAATGGATGCTGGTGGTGATAGGGAATAAAGATTGGATGCTGGTGGGGATAGGGAACAAAAAATGGATTCTGGTGGGGATAGGGAATAAAGATGGGATGTTGGTGAGGATAGGGAATAAAGAAGGGATGCTGGTGGGGATAGGGATGAAATAATGGATGCTGGTGGGGATAGGGATATAGATGGGATGCTGGTGGGGATAGGGAAGAAATCATGGATGCTGGTGGGGATAGGGAATAAAGATGGGATGCTGGTGAGGATAGGGAATAAAGAAGGGATGCTGGTGGGGAAAGGGAATAAAGAATGGATGCTGGTGGGGATAGGGAATAAAGATGGGATGCTGGTGGGGATAGGGAATAAAGATGGGATGCTGGTGGGGATAGGGAATAAAGAATGAATGCTGGTGGGGATAGGGAAAAAGAATGGATGCTGGTGGGGATAGGTAATAAAGAAGGGATAGGGAATAAAGAATGGATGCTGGTGTGGATAGGGAAGAAAGAATGGATGCTGGTGGGGATAGGGAATAAAGATGGGATGCTGGTGGGTATAGGGAAGAAAGAATGGATGCTGGTGGGGATAGGGAAGAAATAATGGATGCTGGTGGGGATAGGGAATAAAGATGGGATGCTGGTGGGGATAGGGAAGAAATAATGGATGCTGGTGGGGATAGGGAAGAAAGAATGGATGCTGGTGGAGATAGGGAAGAAATAATGGATGCTGGTGGTGATAGGGAATAAAGATGGGATGCTGGTGGGGATAGGGAATAAAGAAGGGATGCTGGTGGGGATAGGGAAGAAATAATGGATGCTGGTGGGGATAGGGAATATAGATGGGATGCTGGTGGGGATAGGGAAGAAATCATGGATGCTGGTGGGGATAGGGAATAAAGATGGGATGCTTGTGAGGATAGGGAATGAAGAAGGGATGCTGGTGGGGATAGGGAATAAAGATGGGATGCTGCTGGGGATAGGAAATAAATAATGGATGCTGGTGGGGAAAGGGAATAAAGATGGGATGCTGGTGGGGATAGGGAAAAAATAATGGATGCTGGTGGGGATAGGGAATAAAGATGGGATGCTGGTGAGGATAGGGAATAAAGAAGGGATGCTGGTGGGGAAAGGGAATAAAGATGGGATGCTGGTGGGGATAGGGAAAAAATAATGGATGCTGGTGGGGATAGGGAAAAAAGGATGGATGCTGGTGGGGATAGGTAATAAAGAAGGGATAGGGAATAAAGAATGGATGCTGGTGGGGATAGGGAATAAAGATGGGATGCTGGTGGGGATAGGGAAGAAAGAATGGATGCTGGTGGGGATAGGGAATAAAGATGGGATGCTGGTGGGGATAGGGAAAAAATAATGGATGCTGGTGGGGATAGGGAATAAAGAAGGGATGCTGGTGGGGATAGGGAATAAAGATGGGATGCTGGTGGGGATAGGGAATAAATAATGGATGCTGGTGGGGATAGGGAAGAAAGAATGGATGCTGGTGGGGATAGGGAATAAAGAATGGATGCTGGTGGGGATAGGGAAGAAATAATGGATGCTGGTGGGGATAGGGAATAAAGATGGATGCTGGTGGGGATAGGGAAGAAATAATGGATGCTGGTGGGGATAGGGAAGAAAGAATGGATGCTGGTGGGGATAGGGAAGAAATAATGGATGCTGGTGGGGATAGGGAATAAAGATGGGATGCTGGTGGGGATAGGGAATAAAGATGGGATGTTGGTGAGGATAGGGAATAAAGAAGGGATGCTGGTGGGGATAGGGAATAAAGACGGGATGCTGGTGGGGATAGGGAAGAAATAATGGATGCTGGTGGGGATAGGGAATATAGATGGGATGCTGGTGGGGATAGGGAATAAAGATGGATGCTGGTGAGGATAGGGAATAAAGAAGGGATGCTGGTGGGGAAAGGAATAAAGATGGGATGCTGGTGGGGATAGGGAAAAATAATGGATGCTGGTGGGGATAGGGGAAAAAGGATGGATGCTGGTGGGGATAGGTAATAAAGAAGGGATATGGAATAAAGAATGGATGCTGGTGGGGATAGGGAATAAAGATGGGATGCTGGTGGGGATAGGGAAGAAAGAATGGATGCTGGTGGGGATAGGGAATAAAGATGGGATGCTGGTGGGGATAGGGAAAAAATAATGGATGCTGGTGGGGATAGGGAATAAAGAAGGGATGCTGGTGGGGATAGGGAATAAAGATGGGATGCTGGTGGGGATAGGGAATAAATAATGGATGCTGGTGGGGATAGGGAAGAAAGAATGGATGCTGGTGGGGATAGGGAATAAAGAATGGATGCTGGTGGGGATAGGGAATAAAGATGGGATGCTGGTGGGGATAGGGAATAAAGATGGGATGCTGGTGGGTATAGGGAAGAAAGAATGGATGCTGGTGGGGATAGGGAAGAAATAATGGATGCTGGTGGGGATAGGGAATAAAGATGGGATGCTGGTGGGGATAGGGAAGAAATAATGGATGCTGGTGGGGATAGGGAAGAAAGAATGGATGCTGGTGGGGATAGGGAAGAAATAATGGATGCTGGTGGGGATAGGGAATAAAGATGGGATGCTGGTGGGGATAGGGAATAAAGATGGATGTTGGTGAGGATAGGGAATAAAGAAGGGATGCTGGTGGGGATAGGGAATAAAGACGGGATGCTGGTGGGGATAGGGAAGAAATAATGGATGCTGGTGGGGATAGGGAATATAGATGGGATGCTGGTGGGGATAGGGAAGAAATAATGGATCCTGGTGGGGATAGGGAATAAAGATGGGATGCTGGTGAGGATAGGGAATAAAGAAGGGATGCTGGTGGGGAAAGGGAATAAAGAATGGATGCTGGTGGGGATAGGGAATAAAGATGGGATGCTGGTGGGGATAGGGAAGAAAGAATGGATGCTGGTGGGGATAGGGAATAAAGATGGGATGCTGGTGGGGATAGGGAAAAAAGAATGGATGCTGGTGGGGATAGGGAATAAAGAAGGGATAGGGAATAAAGAATGGATGCTGGTGGGGATAGGGAAGAAAGAATGGATGCTGGTGGGGATAGGGAATAAAGAATGGATGCTGGTGGGGATATGGAATAAAGATGGGATGCTGGTGGGGATAGGGAATAAAGAAGGGATGCTGGTGGGGAAAGGGAATAAAGAATGGATGCTGGTGGGGATAGGGAATAAAGATGGGATGCTGGTGGGGATAGGGAAGAAAGAATGGATGCTGGTGGGAATAGGGAAGAAAGAATGGATGCTGGTGGGGATAGGGAATAAAGATGGGATGCTGGTGGGTATAGGGAAGAAAGAATGGATGCTGGTGGGGATAGGGAAGAAATAATGGATGCTGGTGGGGATAGGGAATAAAGATGGGATGCTGGTGGGGATAGGGAAGAAATAATGGATGCTGGTGGGGATAGGGAAGAAAGAATGGATGCTGGTGGGGATAGGGAAGAAATAATGGATGCTGGTGGTGATAGGGAATAAAAATGGGATGCTGGTGGGGATAGGGAACAAAAAATGGATTCTGGTGGGGATAGGGAATAAAGATGGATGTTGGTGAGGATAGGGAATAAAGAAGGGATGCTGGTGGGGATAGGGATGAAATAATGGATGCTGGTGGGGATAGGGAATATAGATGGGATGCTGGTGGGGATAGGGAAGAAATCATGGATGCTGGTGGGGATAGGGAATAAAGATGGGATGCTGGTGAGGATAGGGAATAAAGAAGGGATGCTGGTGGGGAAAGGGAATAAAGAATGGATGCTGGTGGGGATAGGGAATAAAGATGGGATGCTGGTGGGGATAGGGAATAAAGATGGGATGCTGGTGGGGATAGGGGAAAAAAGAATGGATGCTGGTGGGGATAGGTAATAAAGAAGGGATAGGGAATAAAGAATGGATGCTGGTGGGGATAGGGAATAAAGATGGGATGCTGGTGGGGATAGGGAAGAAAGAATGGATGCTGGTGGGGATAGGGAATAAAGATGGGATGCTGGTGGGTATAGGGAAGAAAGAATGGATGCTGGTGGGGATAGGGAAGAAATAATGGATGCTGTTGGGGATAGGGAATAAAGATGGGATGCTGGTGGGGATAGGGAAGAAATAATGGATGCTGGTGGGGATAGGGAAGAAAGAATGGATGCTGGTGGGGATAGGGAAGAAATAATGGATGCTGGTGGTGATAGGGAATAAAGATGGGATGCTGGTGGGGATAGGGAATAAAGAAGGGATGCTGGTGGGGATAGGGAAGAAATAATGGATGCTGGTGGGGATAGGGACTAAAGATGGGATGCTGGTGAGGATAGGGAATAAAGAAGGGATGCTGGTGGGGAAAGGAATAAAGAATGGATGCTGGTGGGGATAGGGAATAAAGATGGGATGCTGGTGGGGATAGGGAATAAAGATGGGATGCTGGTGGGGATAGGGAATAAAGAATGAATGCTGGTGGGGATAGGGAAAAAAAGAATGGATGCTGGTGGGGATAGGTAATAAAGAAGGGATAGGGAATAAAGAATGGATGCTGGTGGGGATAGGGAAGAAAGAATGGATGCTGGTGGGGATAGGGAATAAAGAATGGATGCTGGTGGGGATAGGGAATAAAGATGGGATGCTGGTGGGGATAGGGAATAAAGATGGGATGCTGGTGGGGATAGGGAAGAAATAATGGATGCTGGTGGGGATAGGGAAGAAATAGTGGATGCTGGTGGGGATAGCGAATAAAGATGGGATGCTGGTGGGGATAGGGAAGAAATAATGGATGCTGGTGGGGATTGGGAATAAATATGTGATGCTGGTGGGGATAGGGAAGAAATAATGGATGCTGGTGGGGATAGGGAATAAAGATGGGATGCTGGTGGGGACAGGGAAGAAATAATGGATGCTGGTGGGGATAGGGAAGAAAGAATGGATGCTGGTGGGGATAGGGAAGAAATAATGGATGCTGGTGGGGATAGGGAATAAAGATGGGATGCTGGTGGGGATAGGGAAGAAATAATGGATGCTGGTGGGGATAGGGAATAAAGATGGGATGCTGGTGAGGATAGGGAATAAAGAAGGGATGATGGTGGGGATAGGGAATAAAGATGGGATGCTGCTGGGGATAGGAAATAAATAATGGATGCTGGTGGGGATAGGGAATATAGATGGGATGCTGGTGGGGATAGGGAAGAAATAATGGATGCTGGTGGGGATAGGGAATAAAGATGGGATGCTGGTGAGGATAGGGAATAAAGAAGGGATGCTGGTGGGGAAAGGGAATAAAGATGGTATGCTGGTGGGGATAGGGAATAAAGATGGGATGCTGGTGGGGATAGGGAAAAAGGATGGATGCTGGTGGGGATAGGGAAAAAAGGATGGATGCTGGTGGGGATAGGTAATAAAGAAGGGATAGGGAATAAAGAATGGATGCTGGTGGGGATAGGGAATAAAGATGGGATGCTGGTGGGGATAGGGAAGAAAGAATGGATGCTGGTGGGGATAGGGAATAAAGATGGGATGCTGGTGGGGATAGGGAAAAAATAATGGATGCTGGTGGGGATAGGGAATAAAGAAGGGATAGGGAATAAAGAATGGATGCTGGTGGGGATAGGGAAGAAAGAATGGATGCTGGTGGGGATAGGGAATAAAGAGTGGATGCTGGTGGGGATAGGGAATAAAGATGGGATGCTGGTGGGGATAGGGAATAAAGATGGGATGCTGGTGGGTATAGGGAAGAAAGAATGGATGCTGGTGGGGATAGGGAAGAAATAATGGATGCTGGTGGGGATAGGGAATAAAGATGGGATGCTGGTGGGGATAGGGAAGAAATAATGGATGCTGGTGGGGATAGGGAAGAAAGAATGGATGCTGGTGGGGATAGGGAAGAAATAATGGATGCTGGTGGGGATAGGGAATAAAGATGGGATGCTGGTGGGGATAGGGAATAAAGATGGGATGTTGGTGAGGATAGGGAATAAAGAAGGGATGCTGGTGGGGATAGGGAATAAAGAAGGGATGCTGGTGGGGATAGGGAAGAAATAATGGATGCTGGTGGGGATAGGGAATATAGATGGGATGCTGGTGGGAATAGTGAAGAAATAATGGATGCTGGTGGGGATAGGGAATAAAGAAGGGATGCTGGTGGGGAAAGGGAATAAAGAATGGATGCTGGTGGGGATAGGGAATAAAGATGGGATGCTGGTGGGGATAGGCAATAAAGAAGGGATAGGGAATAAAGATGGGATGCTGGTGGGGGATAGGGAAAAAAGAATGGATGCTGGTGGGGATAGGGAATAAAGAAGGGATGCTGGTGGGGATAGGGAATAAAGATGGGATTCTGGTGGGGATAGGGAATAAAGAATGGATGCTGGTGGGGATAGGGAAGAAAGAATGGATGCTGGTGGGGACAGGGAATAAAGAATGGATGCTGGTGGGGATATGGAATAAAGATGGGATGCTGGTGGGGATAGGGAATAAAGATGGGATGCTGGTGGGGATAGGGAAGAAAGAATGGATGCTGGTGGGGATAGGTAATAAAGAAGGGATAGGGAGTAAAGAATGGATGCTGGTGGGGATAGGGAATAAAGATGGGATGCTGGTGGGGATAGGGAATAAATATGGGATGCTGGTGAGGATAGGGAATAAAGATGGGATGCTGGTGGGGAAAGGGAAAAAAGGATGGATGCTGGTGGGGATAGGGAATAAAGAATGGATGCTGGTGGGGATAGGTAATAAAGAATGAATGCTGGTGGGGATAGGGAATAAAGAATGAATGCTGGTGGGGATAGGTAATAAAGAAGGGATAGGGAATAAAGAATGGATGCTGGTGGGGATAGGGAATAAAGAATGGATGCTGGTGGGGATAGGGAATAAAGAATGGATGCTGGTGGGGATAGGTAATAAAGAAGGGATAGGGAATAAAGAATGGATGCTGGTGGGGATAGGGAATAAAGAATGGATGCTGGTGGGGATAGGGAATAAAGAATGGATGCTGGTGGGGATAGGTAATAAAGAATGAATGCTGGTGGGGATAGGGAATAAAGAATGAATGCTGGTGGGGATAGGGAATAAAGAATGAATGCTGGTGGGGATAGGGAATAAATAATGGATGCTGGTGGGGATAGGTAATAAAGAATGAATGCTGGTGGGGATAGGGAATAAAGAATGGATGCTGGTGGGGATAGGGAATAAAGAATGAATGCTGGTGGGGATAGGTAATAAAGAAGGGATAGGGAATAAAGAATGGATGCTGGTGGGGATAGGTAATAAAGAATGAATGCTGTTGGGGATAGGGAGGAAAGAATGGATGCCCTTCTCAGTCACTCTCTCCTCCTTCCCTTCTCAGTCACTCTCTCCTCCTCCCCCTCCCTCACTCTCTCCTCTCTCTCTCTCCCTCACTCCCTCCATCCCATTGTCTTTATATGTGTTCACCTCTTTCATAGTGGTGCCCTTTTCCCCTTTCTCCTCTTCCTCACTCTCCATCCCTCTCTTCATCTCTGTTCACATCTCTCAGTGACCCTATCCTGACCCGGTCCCTAAGTGATGACATCATGGGGATTTACAGCCCAGACAGTGCACCACCTCTCTGTCTCTCCTATGACATCTTGAGCGTGCTGTCTCTGATCAACTCTCTCACTATCTCTCTCAGAATGATCTTCTTGAACCTAACCAGTAGGCTTCAAGACGGGTCACTCAACAGAGACTGCTCTCCTCTGTGTCACAGAGGTCTCTCTCTCCTCTGTTCTCATCCTCATAGAGTTCTCTGATGTCTTGGACACAGTGAACCATCAGATCCTCCTCTCCACCCTCTCAGGGCTGGGTGTCTCAGGCTCTATCAGATCCTCCTCTTCACCCTCTCAGGGCTGGGTGTCTCAGGCTCTATCAGATCCTCCTCTCCACCCTCTCAGGGCTGGGAGTCTCAGGCTCTATCAGATCCTCCTCTCCACCCTGTCAGGGCTGGACGTCTCAGACTCTATCAGATCCTCTTCTCCACCCTGTCCATCTTCCCCCTGATGCTAGGATAGCAGAGTCCCTGTCTATCTTCCCCCTGACGCTAGGACATCAGAGTCCCTGTCCATCTTCCCCCTGAAGCTAGGACAGCAGAGTCCCTGTCCATCTTCAAATCAAATCAAATCCAATTGTATTTGTCACATACACATGGTTAGCAGATGTTAATGCGAGTGTAGCGAAATGCTTGTGCTTCTAGTTCCAACAATGCAGTGATAACCAACAAGTAATCTAACTAACAATTCCAAAACTACTGTCTTATACACAGTGTAAGGGGATAAGGAATATGTACATAAGGATATATGAATGAGTGATGGTACAGAGCAGCATACAGTAGATGGTATCGAGTACAGTATATACATATGAGATGAGTGTGTAGACAAAGTAAACAAAGTGGCATAGTTAAAGTGGCTAGTGATACATGTATTACATAAGGATGCAGTAGATGATATAGAGTACAGTATATACATATGAGATGAATAATGTAGGGTAAGTAACATTATATAAAGTAGCATTGTTTAAAGTGGCTAGTGATATATTTACATCATTTCCAGTCTGATAACAGTCTGATGGTCTTGAGATAGAAGCTGTTTTTCAGTCTCTCGGTCCCAGCTTTGATGCACCTGTACTGACCTCGCCTTCTGGATGATAGCGGGGTGAACAGGCCGTGGCTCGGGTGGTTGATGTCCTTGATGATCTTTATGGCCTTCCTGTAACATCGGGTGGTGTAGGTGTCCTGGAGGGCAGGTAGTTTGCCCCCGGTGATGCGTTGTGCAGTCCTCACTACCCTCTGGAGAGCCTTACGGTTGAGGGCGGAGCAGTTGCCGTACCAGGCGGTGATACAGCCCGCCAGGATGCTCTCGATTGTGCATCTGTAGAAGTTTGTGAGTGCTTTTGGTGACAAGCCGAATTTATTCAGCCTCCTGAGGTTGAAGAGGCGCTGCTGCGCCTTCTTCACGACGCTGTCAGTGTGAGTGGACCAATTCAGTTTGTCTGTGATGTGTATGCCGAGGAACTTAAAACTTGCTACCCTCTCCACTACTGTTCCATCGATGTGGATAGGGGGTGTTCCCTCTGCTGTTTCCTGAAGTCCACAATCATCTCCTTAGTTTTGTTGACGTTGAGTGTGAGGTTATTTTCCTGACACCACACTCCGAGGGCCCTCACCTCCTCCCTGTAGGCCGTCTCGTCGTTGTTGGTAATCAAGCCTACCACTGTTGTGTCGTCCGCAAACTTGATGATTGAGTTGGAGGCGTGCGTGGCCACGCAGTCGTGGGTGAACAGGGAGTACAGGAGAGGGCTCAGAACGCACCCTTGTGGGGCCCCGTGTTGAGGATCAGCGGGGAGGAGATGTTGTTGCCTACCCTCACCACCTGGGGGCGGCCCGTCAGGAAGTCCAGTACCCAGTTGCACAGGGCGGGGTCGAGACCCAGGGTCTCGAGCTTGATGACGAGCTTGGAGGGTACTATGGTGTTGAATGCCGAGCTGTAGTCGATGAACAGCATTCTCACATAGGTATTCCTCTTGTCCAGGTGGGTTAGGGCAGTGTGCAGTGTGGTTGAGATTGCATCGTCTGTGGACCTATTTGGGCGGTAAGCAAATTGGAGTGGGTCTAGGGTGTCAGGTAGGGTGGAGGTGATATGGTGCTTGACTAGTCTCTCAAAGCACTTCATGATGACGGAAGTGAGTGCTACGGGGCGGTAGTCGTTTAGCTCAGTTACCTTAGCTTTCTTGGGAACAGGAACAATGGTGGCCCTCTTGAAGCATGTGGGAACAGCAGACTG
This sequence comes from Oncorhynchus keta, assembly GCF_023373465.1. Taxonomy (NCBI): domain Eukaryota; kingdom Metazoa; phylum Chordata; class Actinopteri; order Salmoniformes; family Salmonidae; genus Oncorhynchus; species Oncorhynchus keta. The sequence continues at coordinate 5,202,531 of NC_068444.1, forward strand.
GTATAGGGATTGATTGAATATGTCCGTAAACACACCGGCCAGCTGGTCTGAGCATTCTCTGAGGGCCCTGATGCTAGGACATCAGAGACCCTGTCCATCTTCCCCCCTGAAGCTAGGACATCAGAGTCCCTATCCATCTTCCCCCTGAATCTAGGACATGAGAGTCACTGCCCATCTTCCCAAAAGGACCTGAAACCCTACCTCTTCAAAAAAGTATCTTAAATAATCCCCCTCTTCATCACAACCTCCCCAATTATTTTTTTTTAAAACACCAACATTTGCACTTAACCCCCGTTCTAGCTCTCACTCTACTGATAACTACTTTATAGGAAAAGTGTACTGTATGCCTGTGATATGTGGTGGTTCCACCTAACTATTTTAAGATTAGTGGACTGACTGAAAATCGCTCTGGATAAGTGTCTGCTAAATGACTAAAATGTTTCTCCCCCTATCAAGCTTCTTCTCCCCCTCTCGTGCTTCTTCTCCCCCTCTCGCGCTTCTTCTCCCCCTCTCGTACTTCTTCTCCCCCTCTCGTACTTCTTCTCCCCCTCTCGTGCTTCTTCTCCCCCTCTCGTGCTTCTTCTCCCCCTCTCAAGCTTCTTCTCCCCCTCTCAAGCTTCTTCTCCCCCCTCTCACTTCTTCTCCCCCTCTCAAGCTTCTTCTCCCCCTCTCAAGCTTCTTCTCCCCCTCACGTGCTTCGTCTCCCCCTCTCGTGCTTCTTCTCCCCCTATTGCTCTTTGTCTCCCCCTCACGTGCTTCTTCTCCCCCTCTCGTGCTTCTTCTCCCCTCACGTGCTTTCTTCTCCCCTCACGTGCTTCCCCTCCTCCCCCCACACGCTCTCTTCTCACCCCTCACGTGCTTCTTCTCCCCCTCACGCGCTTCTTCTCCCCCCCTCACGCGCTTCTTCTCCCCCTCTCGCGCTTCTTCTCCCCCTCACGTGCTTCTTCTCCCCCTCACGCGCTTCTTCTCCCCCTCACGTGCTTCTTCTCCCCCTATTGCTCTTCTTCTCCCCGTCTTGCTCTTCGTCTACCCCTCTCGTGCTTCTTCTCCCCCTCTTGCTCTTCGTCTCCCCCTCTCGTGCTTCTTCTCCCCCTCTTGCTCTTCGTCTCCCCCTCTCGTGCTTCTTCTCCCCCTCTTGCTCTTCGTCTCCCCCTCTCGTGCTTCTTCTCCCCCTCTTGCTCTTCGTCTCCCCCTCTCGTGCTTCTTCTCCCCCTCACGTGCTTCTTCTCCCCCTCACGTGCTTCTTCTCCCCCTCACGCGCTTCTTCTCCCCCTCTCGTTCTTCTTCTCCCCCTCACGTGCTTCTTCTCCCCCTCACGTGCTTCTTCTCCCCCTCACATGCTTCTTCTCCCCCTCACGTGCTTCTTCTCCCCCTCTCGTGCTTCTTCTCCCCCTCACGTGCTTCTTCTCCCCCTCACGTGCGTCTTCTCCCCCTCACGCGCTTCTTCTCCCCCTCACGCGCTTCTTCTCCGCCTCTCGTGCTTCTTCTCCCGTGTGTGTGTGTGTAATAGCGTGCGTGTGTGTGTGCATGCGTGTGTGTGTATGTGTGCGTGCGTGCGTGCGTGCGTGCGTGTGTGTGTGTGTGTGTGTGTGTGTGTGTGTGTGTGCGTGCGTGCGTGTGTGTGTGTGTGTGTGTGTGTGTGTGTGTGTGTGTGTGTGTGTGTGTGTGTGTGTGTGTGTGTGTGTGTGTGTGTGTGTGTGTGTGTGTGTGTGTGCGTGCGTGTGTGTGTGTCCGTGATCCAAGTGTGACAGAGGTCGCTCCAAGGACAGCTATGATGAATGCTCACCACTTGACATTTCTCTCTTCTCATTAAACTTAAACACAGAACCTTTTCATGCCTGGAGATTCCATTACTAAGTGGTGTGTGTGTGTGTGTGTGTGTGTGTGTGTGTGTGTGTGTGTGTGTGTGTGTGTGTGTGTGTGTGTGTGTGTGTGTGTGTGTGTGTGTGTGTGTGTGTGTGTGTGTGTGTGTGTGTGTGTGTGTTTCATGCCTGAAATTCTACCTCCAAATGTGTGCTTCTTTTTTCTCAAACCGACAAAGCTTAGAGCTAATGGTCTTGACCTACATGCAGGGGAAATATTTGGATATGTGAAAATATTTTGGATCATTTGTGTGCTCCCCCCCCCTTTGCTAATTTATAATTAACAAATAAACATATCCACTTTCTCTTTAAAACCCATTAAACAAAGACCCCATCTGTCTCAGACTAGACCAGAATCCATTCAGACTACATCCATAAACCCCCCGAGCAGCAGCTTGGTTATCTGACCAGTTCTCCCTACACCCTCAGAAGACAATGCCGTTTGGCAACCCACATTAAAAAGTATTACAATAAGATATGAACAAAAAAAAACATATTAACAAGTAAACCCCATAAATTACCTGGGGACAGAGTTTGATTAACACCTGAACTGAACAGGCCAGCCTGGTCACAGGTAAACTGTTGTACCTGGGGACAGAGTTGGACCAGCCTGGTCACAGGTAAACTGTTGTACCTGGGGACAGAGTTGGACCAGCCTGGTCACAGGTAAACTGTTGTACCTGGGGACAGAGTTGGACCAGCCTGGTCACAGGTAAACTGTTGTACCTGGGGACAGAGTTGGACCAGCCTGGTCACAGGTAAACTGTTGTACCTGGGGACGGAGTTGGGCCAGCCTGGTCACAGGTAAACTGTTGTACCTGGGGACAGAGTTGGACCAGCCTGGTCACAGGTAAACTGTTGTACCTGGGGACAGAGTTGGGCCAGCCTGGTCACAGGTAAACTGTTGTACCTGGGGACCGAGTTGGACCAGCCTGGTCACAGGTTAACTGTTGTACCTGGGGACAGAGTTGGGCCAGCCTGGTCACAGGTAAACTGTTGTACCTGGGGACGGAGTTGGACCAGCCTGGTCACAGGTAAACTGTTGTACCTGGGGACGGAGTTGGACCAGCCTGGTCACAGGTAAACTGTTGTACCTCGGGACAGAGTTGGGCCAGCCTGGTCACAGGTTAACTGTTGTACCTGGGGACAGAGTTGGACCAGCCTGGTCACAGGTTAACTGTTGTACCTGGGGACAGAGTTGGACCAGCCTGGTCACAGGTTAACTGTTGTACCTGGGGACAGAGTTGGGCCAGCCTGGTCACAGGTAAACTGTTGTACCTGGGGACGGAGTTGGACCAGCCTGGTCACAGGTAAACTGTTGTACCTGGGGACGGAGTTGGACCAGCCTGGTCACAGGTAAACTGTTGTACCTGGGGACAGAGTTGGGCCAGCCTGGTCACAGGTAAACTGTTGTACCTGGGGACAGAGTTGGGCCAGCCTGGTCACAGGTAAACTGTTGTGCCTGGGGACAGAGTTGGGCCAGCCTGGTCACAGGTAAACTGTTGTACCTGGGGACAGAGTTGGGCCAGCCTGGTCACAGGTAAACTGTTGTACCTGGGGACAGAGTTGGGCCAGCCTGGTCACAGGTAAACTGTTGTACCTGGGGACGGAGTTGGACCAGCCTGGTCACAGGTAAACTGTTGTACCTGGGGACAGAGTTGGACCAGCCTGGTCACAGGTAAACTGTTGTACCTGGGGACAGAGTTGGGCCAGCCTGGTCACAGGTAAACTGTTGTACCTGGGGACAGAGTTGGACCAGCCTGGTCGCAGATAAACTGTTGTACCTGGGGACAGAGTTGGACCAGCCTGGTCACAGGTAAACTGTTGTACTTGGGGACAGAGTTGGGCCAGCCTGGTCACAGGTAAACTGTTGTACCTGGGGACGGAGTTGGACCAGCCTGGTCACAGGTAAACTGTTGTACCTGGGGAGAGAGTTGGACCAGCCTGGTCACAGGTAAACTGTTGTACCTGGGGACAGAGTTGGACCAGCCTGGTCACAGGTAAACTGTTGTACCTGGGGACAGAGTTGGGCCAGCCTGGTCACAGGTAAACTGTTGTACCTGGGGACAGAGTTGGACCAGCCTGGTTGCAGGTAAACTGTTGTACCTGGGGACGGAGTTGGACCAGCCTGGTCACAGGTAAACTGTTGTACCTGGGGACAGAGTTGGACCAGCCTGGTCACAGGTAAACTGTTGTACCTGGGGACAGAGTTGGACCAGCCTGGTCACAGGTAAACTGTTGTACCTGGGGACAGAGTTGGGCCAGCCTGGTCACAGGTAAACTGTTGTACCTGGGGACAGAGTTGGACCAGCCTGGTCACAGGTAAACTGTTGTACCTGGGGACAGAGTTGGACCAGCCTGGTCACAGGTAAACTGTTGTACTTGGGGACAGAGTTGGGCCAGCCTGGTCACAGGTAAACTGTTGTACCTGGGGACAGAGTTGGACCAGCCTGGTCGCAGGTAAACTGTTGTACCTGGGGACAGAGTTGGACCAGCCTGGTCACAGGTAAACTGTTGTACTTGGGGACAGAGTTGGGCCAGCCTGGTCACAGGTAAACTGTTGTACCTGGGGACGGAGTTGGACCAGCCTGGTCACAGGTAAACTGTTGTACCTGGGGACAGAGTTGGACCAGCCTGGTCACAGGTAAACTGTTGTACCTGGGGACAGAGTTGGACCAGCCTGGTCACAGGTAAACTGTTGTACCTGGGGACAGAGTTGGACCAGCCTGGTCACAGGTAAACTGTTGTACTTGGGGACAGAGTTGGGCCAGCCTGGTCACAGGTAAACTGTTGTACCTGGGGACGGAGTTGGACAAGCCTGCTGTCTGGGATTGGCACACTAAAAGGGCAAATCTGCACAACCTCCTTGCAATCTACCATAGCATGACAACAACTCAGCTGGACAACTGTGCCACAGTGGCTTCTCAACAAGACAGGTCTGTAACCAGCTACAGCTTCCCACCTGACGTCAGAGCTTCCCACCTGACATCAGAGCAACAAGACAGGTCTGTAACCAGCTACAGCTTCCCACCTGACATCAGAGCAACAAGACAGGTCTGTAACCAGCTACAGCTTCCCACCTGACATCAGAGCTTCCCACCTGACATCAGAGCAACAAGGCAGGTCTGTAACCAGCTACAGCTTCCCACCTGACATCAGAGCTTCCCACCTGACATCAGAGCAACAAGACAGGTCTGTAACCAGCTACAGCTTCCCACCTGACATCAGAGCTTCCCACCTGACATCAGAGCAACATGACAGGTCTGTAACCAACTACAGCTTCCCACCTGACATCAGAGCTTCCCACCTGACATCAGAGCAACAAGACAGGTCTGTAACCAGCTACAGCTTCCCACCTGACATCAGAGCAACAAGACAGGTCTATAACCAGCTACAGCTTCCCACCTGACATCAGAGCAACAAGACAGGTCTGTAACCAGCTACAGCTTCCCACCTGACATCAGAGCAACAAGACAGGTCTGTAACCAGCTACAGCTTCCCACCTGACATCAGAGCAACAAGACAGGTCTATAACCAGCTACAGCTTCCCACCTGACATCAGAGCAACAAGACAGGTCTGTAACCAGCTACAGCTTCCCACCTGACATCAGAGCTTCCCACCTGACATCAGAGCAACATGACAGGTCTGTAACCAGCTACAGCTTCCCACCTGACATCAGAGCTTCCCACCTGACATCAGAGCAACAAGACAGGTCTGTAACCAGCTACAGCTTCCCACCTGACATCAGAGCTTCCCACCTGACATCAGAGCAACAAGACAGGTCTATAACCAGCTACAGCTTCCCACCTGACATCAGAGCAACAAGACAGGTCTGTAACCAACTACAGCTTCCCACCTGACATCAGAGCAACAAGACAGGTCTGTAACCAACTACAGCTTCCCACCTGACATCAGAGCAACAAGACAGGTCTGTAACCAGCTACAGCTTCCCACCTGACATCAGAGCAACAAGACAGGTCTGTAACCAACTACAGCTTCCCACCTGACATCAGAGCAACAAGACAGGTCTATAACCAGCTACAGCTTCCCACCTGACATCAGAGCAACAAGACAGGTCTCTAACCAGCTACAGCTTCCCACCTGACATCAGAGCTTCCCACCTGACATCAGAGCAACAAGACAGGTCTGTAACCAGCTACAGCTTCCCACCTGACATCAGAGCTTCCTACCTGACATCAGAGCAACAAGACAGGTCTATAACCAGCTACAGCTTCCCACCTGACATCAGAGCAACAAGACAGGTCTGTAACCAGCTACAGCTTCCCACCTGACATCAGAGCAACAAGACAGGTCTGTAACCAGCTACAGCTTCCCACCTGACATCAGAGCTTCCTACCTGACATCAGAGCAACAAGACAGGTCTATAACCAGCTACAGCTTCCCACCTGACATCAGAGCAACAAGACAGGTCTGTAACCAGCTCCCACCTGACATCAGCTTCCTTCCCACCTGACATCAGAGCAACAAGACAGGTCTGTAACCAGCTACAGCTTCCCACCTGACATCAGACAGTCTGTAACCAACCAGCTTCCCACCTGACATCAGAGCAACAAGACAGGTCTCTAACCAGCTACAGCTTCCCACCTGACATCAGAGCTTCCCACCTGACATCAGAGCAACAAGACAGGTCTGTAACCAGCTACAGCTTCCCACCTGACATCAGAGCAACAAGACAGGTCTGTAACCAGCTACAGCTTCCCACCTGACATCAGAGCTTCCCACCTGACATCAGAGCTTCCCACCTGACATCAGAGCAACAAGACAGGTCTGTAACCAGCTACAGCTTCCCACCTGACATCAGAGCAACAAGACAGGTCTGTAACCAGCTACAGCTTCCCACCTGACATCAGAGCAACAAGACAGGTCTATAACCATCTACAGCTTCCCACCTGACATCAGAGCTTCCCACCTGACATCAGAGCAACAAGACAGGTCTGTAACCAGCTACAGCTTCCCACCTGACATCAGAGCAACAAGACAGGTCTGTAACCAGCTACAGCTTCCCACCTGACATCAGAGCAACAAGACAGGTCTATAACCATCTACAGCTTCCCACCTGACATCAGAGCAACAAGACAGGTCTGTAACCAACCCAGCTTCCCACCTGACATCAGAGCAACAAGACAGGTCTGTAACCAGCTACAGCTTCCCACCTGACATCAGAGCAACAAGACAGGTCTGTAACCAGCTACAGCTTCCCACCTGACATCAGAGCAACAAGACAGGTCTCTAACCAGCTACAGCTTCCCACCTGACATCAGAGCAACAAGACAGGTCTGTAACCAGCTACAGCTTCCCACTGACATCAGAGCAACAAGACAGGTCTGTAACCAACTACAGCTTCCCACCTGACATCAGTGCAACAAGACAGGTCTGTAACCAGCTACAGCTTCCCACCTGACATCAGAGCAACAAGACAGGTCTGTAACCAACTACAGCTTCCCACCTGACATCAGAGCAACAAGACAGGTCTGTAACCAACTACAGCTTCCCACCTGACATCAGAGCAACAAGACAGGTCTGTAACCAGCTACAGCTTCCCACCTGACATCAGAGCAACAAGACAGGTCTATAACCATCTACAGCTTCCCACCTGACATCAGAGCTTCCCACCTGACATCAGAGCAACAAGACAGGTCTGTAACCAGCTACAGCTTCCCACCTGACATCAGAGCAACAAGACAGGTCTGTAACCAGCTACAGCTTCCCACCTGACATCAGAGCAACAAGACAGGTCTCTAACCAGCTACAGCTTCCCACCTGACATCAGAGCAACAAGACAGGTCTGTAACCAGCTACAGCTTCCCACCTGACATCAGAGTCTTAACCCCACCTGACATCAGAGCAACAAGACAGGTCTCTAACCAGCTACAGCTTCCCACCTGACATCAGAGCAACAAGACAGGTCTGTAACCAGCTACAGCTTCCCAACTGACATCAGAGCACATCAAGCAACAAGACAGGTCTGTAACCAACATCAGAGCAACAGTCTTAACCAGCCACCTGACATCAGAGCAACAAGACAGGTCTGTAACCAGCTACAGCTTCCCACCTGACATCAGTGCAACAAGACAGGTCTGTAACCAGCTACAGCTTCCCACCTGACATCAGAGCAACAAGACAGGTCTGTAACCAACTACAGCTTCCCACCTGACATCAGAGCAACAAGACAGGTCTATAACCAGCTACAGCTATCATTAACAGGGCTGCTGGTATCATGACCGGACATTGACGAAGGGATGGAAACACTGAGGGAACACTACAACACCCCCAGTGCCTGTTTTTATTGACAGAGCTGTAATTGTAGAGTTGTCTGACAACGGAAAGAACCTAAAAACACATAATAGTAGTACTAGTGGTATGAACGTAGCTAATAGGATTCATATCTTAATAAGCACATAATAGTAGTACTAGTGGTATTAACGTACCTAATAAAGAAGAAGAAGAAGAAGAGACAGGGAGAGAAGGAGAGAGAGGAGAGAAGAAGAGAAGGAGAGAAGAAGAGAAGGAGAGAAGAAGAGAGGGAGAGAGAGGAGAGAAGAAGAGAAGGAGAGAAGAAGAGACAGAGAGAGGGAGAGAGGGAGAGAGAGGAGAGAAGAAGAAGAGACAGAGAGAGGAGAGAAGAAGAGAGAGGAGAGTAGAAGAAGAGACAGAGAGAGGGAGAGAAGGAGAGAGAGGAGAGAAGAAGAAGAGACAGAGAGAGGAGAGAAAAAGAGAAGGAGAGAAGATGAGAAGGAGAGAGAGGAGAGAAGAAGAAGAGACAGAGAGAGGAGAGAAGAAGAGAGAGGAGAGAAGAAGAAGAGACAGAGAGAGGGAGAGAAGGAGAGAGAGGAGAGAAGAAGAGAAGGAGAGAAGATGAGAAGGAGAGAAGAAGAAGAGACAGAGAGAGGGAGAGAGGGAGAGCGAGGAGAGAAGAAGAGAAGAAGAGAAGACGGAGAGATAGAGAGAGAGATGCCCTAGAGCACACAAAAAACTATACATACCTCTGCCTAAACATCAGCGCCACAGGTAACTTCCACAAAGGTGTGAACGATCTGAGAGACAAGGCAAGAAGGGCATTCTATGCCATCAAAAGAAACATAAATTTCAACATACCAATTAGGATTTGGCTAAAAATACTTGAATCAGTCATAGAGCCCATTGCCCTTTATGGTTGTGAGGTCTGGGGTCCGCTCACCAACCAAGACTTCACAAAATGGGACAAACACCAAATTGAGACTCTGCACGCAGAATTCTGCAAAAATATCCTCCGTGTACAACGTAAAACACCAAATAATGCATGCAGAGCAGAATTAGGCCGATACCCACTAATTATCAAAATCCAGAAAAGAGCCATTAAATTCTACAACCACCTAAAAGGAAGCGATTCACAAACCTTCCATAACAAAGCCATCACAAACAGAGAGATGAACCTGGAGAAGAGTCCCCTAAGCAAACTGGTCCTGGGGCTCTGTTCACAAACACAAACACACCCTACAGAGCCCCAGGACAACAGCACAATTAGACCCAACCAAATCATGAGAAAACAAAAAGATAATTACTTAACACATTGGAAAGAATTAACAAAAAAACAGAGCAAACTAGAATGCTATTTGGCCCTACACAGAGAGTACACAGCGGCAGAATACCTGACCACTGTGACTGACCCAAAATTAAGGAAAGCTTTGACTATGTACAGACTCAGTGAGCATAGCCTTGCTATTGAGAAAGGCCGCCGTAGGCAGACATGGCTCTCAAGAGAAGACAGGCTATGTGCTCACTGCCCACAAAATGAGGTGGAAACTGAGCTGCACTTCCTAACCTCCTGTCCAATGTATGACCATATTAGAGAGACATATTTCCCCAGATCACACAGATCCACAAAGAATTCGAAAACATATCCAATTTTGAAAAACTCCCATACCTACTGGGTGAAATTCCACAGTGTGCCATCACAGCAGCAAGATTTGTGACCTGTTGCCACGACGAAAAGGGCAACCAGTGAAGAACAAACACCATTGTAAATACAACCCATATTTATGCTTATTTATTTTATCTTGTGTCCTTTAATTATTTGTACGTTGTGTGTATATGTATAGGAAGGAAATATATATGGGATATATATATATACGGGGGGAGATATAGGGACAGGAAGGATATATATATGTGTATGGTATATATAGGGACAGGAAGGATAAAGGGGAGATATATAAATAGAGGGATATATATATAGGAAGGATATATAGATGTATGTATAGGAATATATATATATATATATAATATGACATTTGTAATGTCTTTACTGTTTTGAAACTGTTGTATGTGTAATGTTTACTGTTAATTTTTGTTGTTTTTCACTTTATATATTCACTTTGTATGTTGTCTACCTCACTTGCTTTGGCAATGTTAACACATGTTTCCCATGCCAATAAAGCCCTTGAATTGAAAAATTGAATTGAATTGAGAAGGAGAAGAAGTGGAAGGATCTAGGAAGTGACCAGCCAACCCAAGCCCAGCCCAAGCCAGTCTTAAAGACAGGAAGTAAATACTATAGGTTACATTTCTCCAGACGTATCTCTCAACTTTAGAGCAAACTGTGGCCAGACGAAGCAGGATGGATGCGGAGTGCTGAGGTGTTATAGTCCTAACACTTATACACACATACTTCAGCTCTGTCACTCAAGGCTCGTGATCAAATATCACTGGTTCAGTGTGTGACTAATTATTATGCCACCTGTCATGTCCTTATGTTACCCTCACATCTCTCCACTGCACCCCACCTCTTCAGCCCCCATCTCCCCCACCCTACCGTCCTTGCCCCCTACACCCACTCCTGCCCCCTACACCCTACCGTCCCTGCCCCCTACAGCTAGAGGAGAGAGGAACCCTCCTGGCCCCTAGGGAGACACCCACCTAGGAGCTAGAGGAGGAGAGGAACCCCCTAGGAGCCCCCACTTTCAGGAGGAGAAGAACCAGCCCCCTACACCCCCCCTGCCCCCTATTGTCTCTCTATTTGTCCATTTCTCTCTCTCCCTCAGTGAATGGTGGAGGGGTTAGGGTTATAAATATTAATCATGTGGAGGGGAGGAGCAGCCCCGGCTATAAGCTGTCCAATAGGCTACAATAGGGGGCAGGAGGGGAGGAGCTATAAGCTGTCCAATAGGCTGAGGGAGAGAGAGAAATGGACAAATAGAGAGAGAGATGGGGGAAGTTTAAACTTTAGACTCACTCTCTGGCTGTTTCTCATTGGGTCTGATGGACAAAGTCGTGTGGAGTCATGTAAACCTCTGCTCACTGATGATCTTCAGCATGACGAAGTAACGGAAGTAACGGAAGATCTTGTCCGGAGTGGAGTAGGCTCTAATCCTATTCTCATACTCCATCACCTGGGGAGGGGGGGAGAGGGAGAGGGGAGAGAGAGGGACAGGGAGAGAAAGAGAGAGAGGAGAGGGACAGGAGAGAGAGGGACAGGGAGAGAGAGAGGGACAGGAGAGAAAGAGGGACATGTGAGAGAGAAACGGAGAGCGAGTGAGGGACAGGGTTGAGAAAGAGAGAAAGGGGGAGGGGAAAGAGGGGAGAGAGAGGGACAGGAAGGAAAAAGGGGAGATGGGACAGGAAATAGAGGGAGACGGGGGGAGACAGAGGGACAGAGAGGGACAGGGGAAAGAAGGGGAGAGAAGGAGAGGGGAGAGGAAGACAGGGGAAGAGAAAGGGAGGAAGAGGGTAAGAGAACACGTGTACTGTCAGAGACCATTTCCAGGCTTTAAATAGGCCTGTCATTCTATTGGACGTTCAGGAGTACAACAGTTCATCAGTTAAGAAGGAAGGGGTTGGGATGAAGCTTGATGAATTTGGACAGGTTGTCATCACACTCACTTGTCCCCACAGGGAAGGGGCATCACGTCAATGTGCCATGGGACAGCTTAGCTGTCATATACACTCAGGCAGAGTGGAGGAGGGAAACACATTCAGAGTAACTATGAAATGTCCCCCACACAAATACAGCTAGCTAGCTAGGGAGACTAGAGGAGAGAAACCAGCTAGCTAGGGAGACTAGAGGAGAGAAACCAGCTAGCTAGGGAGACTAGAGGAGAGAAACCAGCTAGCTAGGGAGACTAGAGGAGAGAAACCAGCTAGCTAGGGAGACTAGAGGAGAGAAACCAGCTAGCTAGGGAGACTAGAGGAGGAGAAGAACCAGCTAGCTAGGGAGACTAGAGGAGAGAAACCAGCTAGCTAGGGAGACTAGAGGAGAGAAACCAGCTAGCTAGGGAGACTAGAGGAGAGAAACCAGCTAGCTAGGGAGACTAGAGGAGAGAAACCAGCTAGCTAGGGAGACTAGAGGAGGAGAGGAACCAGCTAGCTAGGGAGACTAGAGGAGAGAAACCAGCTAGCTAGGGAGACTAGAGGAGGAGAAGAACCAGCTAGCTAGGGAGACTAGAGGAGGAGAGGAACCAGCTAGCTAGGGAGACTAGAGGAGGAGATGAACCAGCTAGCTAGGGAGACTAGAGGAGAGAAACCAGCTAGCTAGGGAGACTAGAGGAGGAGAGGAACCAGCTAGCTAGGGAGACTAGAGGAGGAGAAGAACCAGCTAGCTAGGGAGACTAGAGGAGGAGAAGAACCAGCTAGCTAGAGAGACTAGAGGAGGAGAAGAACCAGCTAGCTAGGGAGACTAGAGGAGGAGAGGAACCAGCTAGCTAGGGAGACTAGAGGAGGAGAGGAACCAGCTAGCTAGGGAGACTAGAGGAGAGAAACCAGCTAGCTAGGGAGACTAGAGGAGAGAAACCAGCTAGCTAGGGAGACTAGAGGAGGAGAGGAACCAGCCAGCTAGGGAGACTAGAGGAGGAGAGGAACCAGCTAGCTAGGGAGACTAGAGGAGGAGAGGAACCAGCTAGCTAGGGAGACTAGAGGAGGAGAGGAACCAGCTAGCTAGGGAGACATGAGGAGGAGAGGAACCAGCTAGCTAGAGAGACTAGAGGAGGAGAAGAACCAGCTAGCTAGGGAGACTAGAGGAGGAGAGGAACCAGCTAGCTAGGGAGACTAGAGGAGGAGAGGAACCAGCTAGCTTGGGAGACTAGAGGAGAAGAACCAGCTAGCTTGGGAGACTAGAGGAGGAGAGGAACCAGCTAGCATCTAAATGTCATATATGTATGAAGGTTTTAATAGTCTGAAATTCAACTGGGGCAATAATAGACAGTTCTTTATGGCTACGTTATAAAAAAAAGATTTCATCGTTATTTAACCAGGTAGGCTAGTTGAGAACAAGTTCTCATTTACAACTGCGACCTGGCCAAGATAAAGCAAAGCAGCTCGAAACATACAACGACAACAGAGTTACACGTGGAATTAACAAACATACAGTCAGAAATACGGTAGAAAAAAGTGAGTGCAAATGAGGTAAGATAAGAGAGGTAAGGCAATAAATAGGCCATGGTGGCAAAGTAATTACAATATAGCAATTAAACACTGGAATGGTAGATTGAATGGCAGAAGATTAATGTGCAAGTAGAGATACTGGGGTGCAAAGGAGCAAGATAAATAAATAAATAAAGTATGGGGATGAGGTAGTTGGATGGGCTGTTTACAGATGGGCTATGTACAGGTGCAGTGATCTGAGAGATGCTCTGACTGCTGGTGCTTAAAGCTGGAGAGGGAGATATGGGTCTCCAGCTTCAGTGATTTTTGCAGTTCGTTCCAGTCATTGGCAGCAAAGAACTGGAAGGAAAGGCAGCCAAATGAGGAATTGGCTTTGAAACACACTCTATTTGCTACTACTTTCACCACTTAAAGTCTTGAAATCTTTGGTTGTTTACTACACTACATTACTCCCTCTGTTTAGCACATGGCCTCACATGTGAATCATTAAAGAGATGGGTGGGGCTAAGGCTTAAGAGATGGGTGGGGCTAAAGCTTGAGAGGGTGTGAACGATGCTGAATGGGTGGGGCTAAAGCTTAAGAGGGTGTGAACGATGCTGAATGGGTGGGGCTAAAGCTTAAGAGGGTGTGAACGATGCTGAATGGGTGGGGCTAAAGCTTAAGAGGGTGTGAACGATGCTGAATGGGTGGGGCTAAAGCTTAAGAGGGTGTGAACGATGCTGAATGGGTGGGGCTAAAGCTTAAGAGGGTGTGAACGATGCTGAATGGGTGGAGACAAAGACGAGCTGTCCAGTAGGCATCAAAACATTCAAAGGCCATTTTCTCAAAAGTGGGGTTACAAGTGAATCAACTTTCAAAGCAGAATGACTTTCCCATTGTTCCTCAACTGTAGTGTATGAAATACCATTTAATAGGTCGGAGTCTCTACTTTTATCCAATGTAAAAAATAAAAATAAAAAATCAAATTGTTGTTGCTACATAAGACTGAATTGAGGCTGTCGGTCACATTTAGCACATTTTAAACAGTTAACTGAATAGTTATAAGATTATGTAGCTGGCAAACATTTAGTTGTGAATTCAATATTGTAACTTGATCATCTGGCTTGTGCTGCACAACACTGAGTGACTCCCAAGGCTCTGATCTCTCGTTGTTGTCTGCTTGTAAACAATCACGTCGTGACTGGAGACTTACCGGTAAGTGTGTGTGTGTGTGTGTGTGTGTGTGTGTGTGTGTGTGTGTGTGTGTGTGTGTGTGTGTCTACGCAGGGCTTTAACTTTTCCCATTGCTACCATATTTTTCAGTTGATGGCACCAGCACTTGATTTGGTCAAACCATTTTATAATGACCTGGCCTGAGTCCCATAATGCACCTGCATTCCATACAGAACCAGGCTAATAATGACTAGCCATGGCCTGTGTCCCATAATGCACCTGCATTCCATACAGAACCAGGCTAATAATGACTAGCCGTGGCCTGTGTCCCATAATGCACCTGCATTCCGTTCAGAACCAGGCTAATAATGACTAGCCTTGGCCTGTGTCCCATAATGCACCTGCATTCCATACAGAACCAGGCTAATAATGACTAGCCTTGACCTGTGTCCCATAATGCACCTGCATTCCATACAGAACCAGGCTAATAATGACTAGCCGTGGCCTGTGTCCCATAATGCACCTGCATTCCGTTCAGAACCAGGCTAATAATGACTAGCCGTGGCCTGTGTCCCATAATGCACCTGCATTCCGTTCAGAACCAGGCTAATAATGACTAGCCTTGACCTGTGTCCCATAATGCACCTGCATTCCATACAGAACCAGGCTAATAATGACTAGCCGTGGCCTGTGTCCCATAATGCACCTGCATTCCATACAGAACCAGGCTAATAATGATATGACTGTCCCATAATGCACCTGTGTCCAGGCTAATAATGACTGCACCTGCATTCCGTTCAGACCAGGCCAGGTCCCATAATATTCCATACAGAACCAGGCTAATAATGACTAGCCGTGGCCTGTGTCCCATAATGCACCTGCATTCCATACAGAACCAGGCTAGCCTTGGCCTGTGTCCCATAATGCACCTGCATTCCATACAGAACCAGGCTAATAATGACCAGCCTAATAATTGATGCACCTGCATTGTCAGAACCAGGCTAATAATGACTAGCCGTGGCCTGTGTCCCATAATGCACCTGCATTCCATACAGAACCAGGCTAATAATGAACCAGGCATAATGCACCTGCATTCCATACAGAACCAGGACTAGCCGTGGCCTGTGTCCCATAATGCACCTGTGTCCCATAATGCACCTGCATTCCATACAGAACCAGGCTAATAAATGAGTGGCCTGTGTCCCATAATGCACCTGCATTCCATACAGAACCAGGCCTGCCTTGTCCCATAATGCACCTGCATCAGGACCAGGCTAATAATGACTAGCCGTGGCCTGTGTCCCATAATGCACCTGCATTCCATACAGAACCAGGCTAATAATGACTAGCCGTGGCCTGGTTGGCCTCTCACTGGGAAAAAACTGGTTGAATCAATGTTGTTTCAATGTGTTGTTTCCAGTTTTCTCTCTTCAACTGTTGACCTTAACTGAGGTGAGTTCCACATCCCATTTGGTCCTGGTTTCCACAGCAACTGGCCTGCCTTATCAGGAACTGAAACCCTTTGCCTCCCTCCTTCTGAACATTCATCCAGTATTCAGCAATAACATATTTGAACAGAATATGAACCTTTCTGCACTTCTTCTTTTCTCACTCAGTAACTTACCATATCGCTCAGTAACTTTCCATATCGCTCAGTAACTTTCCATGTCGCTCAGTAACTTTCCATTTCGCTCAGTAACTTTCCATGTCGCTCAGTAACTTTCCATGTCACTCAGTAACTTTCCATGTCGCTCAGTAACTTTCCATGTCGCTCAGTAACTTTCCATATCGCTCGGTAACTTACCATATCGCTCAGTAACTTTCCATATCGCTCAGTAACTTTCCATGTCGCTCAGTAACTTTCCATGTCGCTCAGTAACTTTCCATATCGCTCAGTAACTTTCCATATCGCTCAGTAACTTTCCATGTCGCTCAGTAACTTTCCATGTCGCTCAGTAACTTTCCATGTCGCTCAGTAACTTTCCATGTCGCTCAGTAACTTTCCATGTCGCTCAGTAACTTTCCATATCGCTCAGTAACTTTCCATGTCGCTCAGTAACTTTCCATGTCGCTCAGTAACTTTCCATGTCGCTCAGTAACTTTCCATGTCGCTCAGTAACTTTCCATGTCGCTCAGTAACTTTCCATATCGCTCAGTAACTTTCCATGTCCAGTAACTTTCCGCTCAGTAACTTTCCATGTCGCTCAGTAACTTTCCATGTCGCTCAGTAACTTTCCATGTCGCTCAGTCACTTTCCATGTCGCTCAGTAACTTTCCATGTCGCTCAGTAACTTTCCATGTCGCTCAGTAACTTTCCATGTCGCTCAGTAACTTTCCATGTCGCTCAGTAACTTTCCATGTCGCTCAGTAACTTTCCATGTCGCTCAGTAACTTTCCATTCGCCAGTAATCATGTCAGTAACTTTCCATGTCGCTCAGTAACTTTCCATGTCAGTAACTTTCCACAGTAACTTTCCATATCGCTCAGTAACTTTCCATGTCAGTAACTTTCCATGTCGCTCAGTAACTTTCCATGTCGCTCAGTAACTTTCCATGTCGCTCAGTAACTTTCCATATCAGTAACTTTCCATCGTCAGTAACTTTCCATGTCGCTCAGTAACTTTCCATCAGTCGCTCAGTAACTTTCCATATCGTTCAGTAACTTTCCATATCGCTCAGTAACTTTCCATATCGCTCAGTAACTTTCCATGTCGCTCAGTAACTTTCCATGTCGCTCAGTAACTTTCCATATCGCTCAGTAACTTTCCATGTCGCTCAGTAACTTTCCATGTCACTCAGTAACTTTCCATGTCGCTCAGTAACTTTCCATGTCGCTCAGTAACTTTCCATGTCACTCAGTAACTTTCCATATCGCTCCGTAACTTTCCACTTTCCAAAACCCTTGAATGAGTAGATGTGTCCAAACTTTTGACTGATACTGTATATAAATAAGGTATTTCAGTTTTTTAATACATTTGCAAACATTTCTTAACCTGTTTTTGTTGTTATGAGGTATTGTATGTGGATTGATGAGGAACATTTTTTATTTCATCCATTTTAGAATAAGGCTGTAACGTAACATAAAATGTTCCATTTCTCCTTTCCCCCAAATCCAGATAGCTGATGTTCTTAAAGAACTGCAAAACCTGGACCCCTACAACTCAGCCGGGCTAGACAATCTGGACCCTCTCTTTTTAAATGTATCTGCCAAAATTGTCGCAACCCCTATTACCAGCCTGTTCAACCTCTCTTTCATATTGTCTGAGATGCCCAAAGATTGGAAAGCTGCCGCGGTCATCCCCCTCTTCAAAGGGGGAGACCCAAATTGCTACAGACCTATATCTATCCTACCCTGTCTTTCTAAGGTCTTCGAAAGCCAAGTCAACAAACAGATTACCGACCATTTCGAATCCCACCTTCGATTTACCTTCTCCGCTATGCAGTCTGGTTTCAGAGCTGGTCATGGCTGGTCATGGGTGCACCTCAGCCACGCTCAAGGTACTAAATGATATCATAACCGCCACCGATAAGAGACATTACTGTGCAGCCGTATTCATCGACCTGGCCAAGGCTTTCGACTCTGTCAATCACCACATTCTTATTGGCAGACTCGACAGCCTTGGTTTCTCAAATGATTGCCTCGCCTGGTTAACCAACTACTTCTCTGATAGAGTTCAGTGTGTCAAATCGGAGGGCCTGTTGTTCAGACCTCTGGCAGTCTCTATGGGGGTGCCACAAGGTTCAATTCTCGGGGCGACTATCTTCTCTGTATACATCAATGATGTCGCTCTTGCTGCTGGTGATTCTTTGATCCATCTCTACGCAGATGACACCATTCTGTATACATCTGGCCCTTCTTTGGACACTGTGTTAACTAACCTCCAGACGAGCTTCAATGCCATACAACTCTCCGTGGCCTCCAACTGCTCTTAAATGCAAGTAAAACTAAATGCATGCTCTTCAACCGATCACTGCCTGCACCTGCACACCTGTCCACATCACTACTCTGGAAGGTTCTGACTTAGAATATGTGGACAACTACAAATACCTAGGTGTCTGGCCAGACTGTAAACTCTCCTTCCAGACTCACATTAAGCATCTCCAATATATTTTGCAGCAAAGCATCCTTCACTCATGCTGCCAAACATACCCTCGTAAAACTGACCATCCTACCGATCCTCGACTTCAGCGATGTCATTTACAAAATAGCCTCCAACACTCTTCTCAACAAACTGGATGCAGTCTATCACAGTGCCATCCGTTTTGTCACCAAAGCCCCATATACTACCCACGACCTGTACGCTCTCGTTGGTTGGCCATCGCTTTATACTCGTCGCCAAACCCACTGGCTCCAGGTCATCTACAAGTCTCTGCTAGGTAAAGCCCCGCCTTATCTCAGCTCACTGGTCACCATAGCAGTACCCAACCGCACAGAACACAGAAGGTGTAGAGGGATTGTACTTGCATATCGAAAACAGAAAGTGTCTAGATATAAATAGATGACGCGTAACCGACACTAAATCGACGAGTCGTGAAAGAAATGCTAGAACCACCAGCCACATCTAGCTAAGTGGATGGGTCTCTATTGTCTAGGCATGTACACGTGTTCATTAAATACTATAGATGGCTGTAATCACCCCCCAGACACACCTGCTAATTTGATGGGTCATGTAATAATCTGTTCAAAATGGAGTCTTTCATTTAGATATGTAGCTAGGTAGCTAGCTAGCTGAACAATGAACCAGCGTATCCCCAACTCATCTGTGAGTCACATTTTTTTTGTTGTTACTTGTATAACTTTATGAGCCTGGACGTCTATCCTACAAATAGTTTAGGTCAGACTGTATAAAATGTTCTTACTTAGTTAGCATTATCTTATGGGATTACAAAGCCCAGTGGGGTAAATCTTAATGGAACATCAGCAAGTGGCCACTCCGTAAGTGATTGGTTTGAGATTCAGCCTAAGAAAGCACTGCAGTACAACAATGGCACCCTAGTCACTACATAGTGCACTACTTATGAACAGAGCCCTTAGAAAGTAGTGTGCCATTTTAGACAGCATGAACGTGAAAATAAGCTTTTATTTTCAAAAAAGACCATGAGACAGACTGATGCATTCGATCTGGACTTAGACAGGGGAGGGATGCAGTCATTTTTTGTGTGCTCTAGGGCAACTGTGTCTAGATGGAATTTGTATTTGTGGTCCTGGCAACTCAACCTTTTTTGGAACACCATTATTTTTTGTCTTACTGAGATTTACTGTCAGGGCCCAAGCCTGACAGAATCTGTGCAGAATATCTAGGTGCTGCTGTAGGCCCTCCTTGGTTGGGGACAAAATCAACAGATCATCAGCAAACAGTAGACATTTCACTTGAGATTCTAGTAGGGTGAGGCCAGATGCTGCAGACTGTTTTTTGCCAATTTTAACAGCATACTTGTTGGTTTGTGTACATGGATTTCATAACGTTGAATGTTTTTCCACCAACACCACGTTCTATACATTTGAATAGCAGACCCAAAGCGAGTCAAAAAGCTTTTTTGGAGTCAACAAAGCATGAGAAGACTTTGCCTTCGTTTTTTGTTTGTTAGTTTGGGTGTGCAGGGTGAATACGTGGTCTGTCGTACGGTAATTTGGTAAAATTTGGCATTTGCTCAATACATCGTTTTCGCTGAGGAAATGTACAAGTCTGCTGGTAATGATAATGCTGTTGACGCAATATAGTTATTGATGGTAGATATTGGGGTCAAATTTGTCTGGGTCAAATTTGTCTGGGTCAAATTTGTCTGGGTCAAATTTGTCTGGGTGATCAGTATTTGTTTCCAAACATTGGGGAAGATGCCAGTGCTGAGGATGATTTTAAAGAGTTTAAGTACTTATTACTACTATTATGATTTATTATATTATAATTATTATATATTATATTATTATTATTAGTAGTACTACTACTACTTATTTATTTCTTGCTCCTTTGTACCTTTGTTCTACTTTTTCTACCCCAGTATTTCTACTTTGCACACTCATCTACTACCATTCCAGTGTTTTATTTGCTATATTGTATTTACTTCGCCACCATGGTCTATTTATTGCCTTTTACCTCCCTTATCTCACCTCATTTTCTCACATTGTATATAGACATATTTTTTTTACTGTATTATTGACTGTATGTTTGTGTTGTTGTATGTGTCGAACTGTGTCGAACTGCTTTGCTTTATCATCATGGCCATGTAGCAGTTGTAAATGAGAACTTGTTCTCAACTTGCCTACCTGGTTAAATAAAGGTGAAATAAAAATAAAGTATAGCCTCTTAGAATTTGTGGCCTGTATATTTTATCACATAATTTAGGATACCATCAACCCCACAGGCCTTTTTGGGGTTGGACCTGCGAGGATCATAGCCCCCCTCTCTCTCTCCACAATTTTATGATGGTCATAAATACCTGCAGGAAAACACTCTCCCCCCACTCTGAGAAATGGAAGTTAAATCCTCTTGTTACCACAGAGAGAGACGTTGCAGTACGGTAAAATCAAAAGGTTGAATAATTAAACAGTATTTCTGTATTCCAAACATTTGGAGTCCGTGGATATTTACAGAACGACCATGTCCAATTTGTTTAATTGTGTGACACCATGAAAGACAGTAGAACCACATCACTGTATCTTTGTCAAGAAAGTTCTGTCTCAATTATGGGGTTTGCATCTGAATGATGTATAAAGTAAATTATTAAGTGTAAGTTTGGAAAGATAATGTGAATTTAGTCTTCTAAATGAGAATTGTTTTTCATTGTAACTTATGATCAATCAGTGGCCACTCCCCTAGTGAACCCAGACATTGGGTGGGAATGATGAAACAACCCTTATTCTCAATCAGTGGCCACTCCCCTAGTGAACCCAGACATTGGGTGGGAATATTAAAATAAAACCTGCGACAAAATGTACATTAGACCATAAAGTCCAGAGGTGTGGTTACATGTTGAAATGGTAATTTAAATAGAGACTATTTTCGTGCTGAATACATTACAGATGTTTAAAAAACTTTTGATCAATCAGTGGGTAGTGAACCAGACGTCACGAATGATGAAACAACCCTTTTGTCACCCAGACATTGGGTGGGAAAGAAACAACCCTTTTGAAATCAGTGGCCACTAGTGAAAGACTGACCATAAAGTCCAGAGGTGTGGTTACATGTTGAAATGGTAATTTAAATACAGACAGCTGAATACATTACAGATTCAGTTTGCGAATGGTCAAGAAAGAAAATCTACAAGACTGAAGACAACACAGGAACATTCAGTTTGCAGCTGTTTAAGGACTTTAGTAAACCCTATCGAATGACCGAATGGTACTCTGAAAGATCCATTCTGGAGAACATTTCACTATCGAACGACCATTGGTACGTCTGACGTATCCATTATAACAAGCTACAACTACAAAAAACTTTGATCTCTGGTGGACAAACCAGAGACTTTCTGTCTCCAGCAGACCGGCGATCACAGAGAGACAACAAAGACTCGTAAATACGTCAATTCCAATTCATTTCGAAAGAGCGGCTGTTCGGGTGCAAAGTGTTAGCATTTCCATGAACACATAGTTATCAGTTGTGTGTACGATAGCAAAGTCCTTTGTCTTTTCTCCCAGCGCCATTCTTACCTGCCCCTCCCTTTTCATTTGGTGTAACAAGCCGTCATATTGTTTTAGTCCACTAGGGACTTTTCATTATATCATGTTAGTAACCAATGTATAACCTATCCGGGGTGTGTTTATGTACTTCTGTGTGATATTTAGTTAATTAGTAAATAAATAAATGTTGGTATATCGCTGATTCATCATCTATCATCAAGGGTTTGCGACATTCAGAATATGACTGATGAGGTGATAATACATTAATATGTAAATCTATAAGATACGAAAATATCTGAAGACAGATACATTCGGGAAATAGTAACTCTTTAAAAAAAATAATTCCCGTGGTGCCCCCGACTTCCTAGTTAATTAATATTTATATGAGTATAGTTTAAATCACGTAATAATTACACATAGAGAATTGATTCGATAACAGTCTTCCCATAAATGATGGTCCAAAGACACAACACTACAATAGGATTGATACACTACAATCAGATCGAATGCATCAGTCTGTCTCATGGTCTTTTCGAAGCCTTCCATTGACTACGTAAATACCCAGCTGGAGGAGTTGTGGCCCATTTTTGTTGGTTATGTTGTCATACTTGTTGTCTAGGGGGGCATATGGGGGAGGGAATGCTGTCACCTCCAGGTAGGTGTTTGTCCCCCTGTGTGCTGAGGGTGTCAGGTTCTTGTCCGGTTCTGGCTTTTAGGTTGCCATAAACTAGTACATGTCTCTGGGCCTGGAAATGGTTGATCTCCCCTTCTAGGATGGAGAAGCTGTCTTCATTAAAGTATGGGGATTTTATTAGAGGGATATAGGTAGCACAACGAGGACATTTTTCTTTGTTGAGATCATTTCCTTAAGGCTGTTGCGAATTTTCGCAGCTTTTTGTTAAAAATCGCGCAACATTTCAGCGCCCTGCTACTCAGGCCAGGAATATAGTATATGCATATGATTAGTATGTGTGGATAGAAAACACTCAGACGTTTCTAAAACTGGCTAAATCACGGCTGTGACTATAACAGAACGTGCGTTTCATCGAAAAGTGCAGGAAAATCTGATCACTGAAAATGGAAAAATATATCCATCCGCCACTTCAACCCATTGTTAAAGGCGAACCACATAAAATGGGGCTGAGGTTGCAATACCTACAGCTTCCACACAATGTCAACAGTCTTGTTATTTGCTTACGATTTGTTTCTTGGTCAAACGAAGCAGAGCCATTTGTTCAGGTCTCCGACCGGATATTTTGGTTGAGATTTACCCGGACATTATTTCCAGACGGACAGCTAAAGAATATACATCGCCTCGTGATCAATTTGATCACTTATTAACGTTTACTAATACCTACAGTTGCATTACAAGTATTTCGAAGTGTTTTGTGAAAGTTTATCGTGGACTTTTTTAATTTAAAAAAATGACGTTACGTTAGAAAACGCAATTTTTTTCGTTGTTCACACAGTCTTCATAGATCGATATCTAGGCTATATATGGACCGATTTAATCGAAAAAAGACTCAAAATGATGTTCATGGGACATCTAGGAGTGCCAAGAAAGAAGCTCGTCAAAGGTAATGAATGTTTTATATTTTATTTATGCGTTTTGGGTAGCGTTTTGGGTAGCCCCGGAACTTCGTCTGTTGTTTGTAGAGAGCAAAATCTGTCGTGAAAATAGTGGTGACGTTGCAGTATTTTGGCCTACCCAAACATATAACAAAAACACAAGATACAATGACCAAGGCGTGACAGCCCCGGCTAACGCAAAATCTGTCGTTAGGTGACGTTGCAGTATTTTGGGGGTACATGCTATCAGATAATAGCTTCTCATGCTTTCGCCGAAAAGCATTTTACAAATCTGACTTGGTGGATAGATTCACAACGAGTGTAGCTTTAATTCACTACCTTGAATGTGTATTTTAATGAAAGTTTAATGACAGGTTGAGTTTTATCAAAAACTATAGGTGGCGCTCTGAAACTCCGCTGAGTGATGTTCCTGCCAGGGAACTGTATTCTGCTACTTCCTTAAGAAGTTCATTTCTAGCCACATTAATAAAATGTTCCTGTTTTGACTAATTTAATAGAGTGGTTAGGTCTGCTCTATATCACTTTAGCCCCCTGAGTGTCTTCTCTGTTTCACACCTGTTAGTTTGTTGGATGGGACCACCAGCTCTCTGTAACCTAGAGGGCAACCAGTGGGTCCGTCTCCTTTACACCATGTTTCTTGTAGGATGACAATGTCTGTATTTCCAATTTCTTTGATGAATTCTGGGTTCCTGCTCTTTAGGCCAAAGGCAGATGACCTCAGACCTTGTATATTCCAGGATGAGATACTAAAAGCTTTGTGTTCAATAGTGTCTAGTGTTGTTTTTGTTGTTTGTAAGGCCCGAACCATCACAGTAGGTGTGTTGCGTATCTGATACATACCTCTTAGCACTCAGGATGGGGCTTGGGCCTGTTGCTCTGCTCATGGCCTGTTCTGCTGTCATGTTGACGTCTGTGCCACAGTGGCGGGGGGCACGGGGTGGGCAGCAGGGACATAGTCGGAATTTCTTTTAAACAAACTATAGTTTTGGCAAGTCGGTTAGGACATCTACTTTGTGCATGACAAGTCATTTTTCCAAAAATTGTTTACAGACAGATTACTTCACTTATAATTCACTGTATCACAATTCCAGTGGGTCAGAAGTTAACATACACTAAGTTGACTGTGCCTTTAAACAGCATGGGAAATTACAGAAAATGATGTCATGGCTTTATACGCTTCTGATAGGCTAGTTGACATAATTTTAATCAATTGGAAGTGTACCTGTGGATGTATTTCAAGGCCTACCTTCAAACTCAGTGCCTCTTTGTTTGACATCATGGGAAAATCAAAAGAAATCAGCCAAGACCTCAGAAAAAAAATTGTAGACCTCCACAAGTCTGGTTCATCCTTGGGAGGAGCAATTTCCAAATGCCTGAAGGTACCACGTTCATCTGTACAAACAATAGTACGCAAGTATAAACACCATGGGACCGCGCAGCCATCATTCCTGCTCAGGAAGGAGACACGTTCTGTCGCCTAGAGATGAACGTACTTTGGTGTGAAAAGTGCAAATCAATCCCAGAACAACAGCAAAGGACCTTGTGAATATGCTGGAGGAAACAGGTACAAAACTATCTATATCCACAGTAAAACGAGTCCTATATCGACATAACCTGAAAGGCCACACAGCAAGGAAGAAGCCACTGCTCCAAAACCACCATTAAAGAGCCAGACTACGGTTTGCAACTCTCCATGAGGACAAAGATCATACTTTTTGGAGAAATGTCCTCTGGTCTGATGAAACAAAAATAGGACTGTTTGGCCATAATGACCATCGTTATGTTTGGAGGGACTGGTGCACTTCACAAAATAGATGGCATCATGAGAAGGGAATATTACGTGGATATATTGAAACTGGTTGGCTGGTGATGCTGTGGTCTGGGTGTAGGTCCTCTTGAAGTGGGGTTGGGTTGGTGGGTCCTGTGTTGTCTGTCCCATTGTGGTGTTGAGGTTGTGATCCGGGTCTGAGGTGGGCTGTTCTGCTGGCTTGTCTGGGGGAGAGTCCTGCTCTCTGTCACACCTCAGCTTTCTGACCTCGTCCTTCACTGCTGTTAGCTGTTCCATGTGTTCCTCTTTAAGTTGTCTCACCTCAGTCTGTAGAGCAGCCAGCTCTCTCAGACATCCGTCCATCTCCACCTTCTGCCCTCTGTGTTTTGTTGTGCGGGAGGGGGTGTTGTGCTGTGCTGGTCTGTTTTGTGTGTTTGTTCTGTCTGCATTGTGTGGACTGAGAGCCATCATCTCCAGCTTTTGGAATGTATCCCTCTCAATGGTGGAGGAGCAGTTGATGTGTTCAGTGCTGAGTGGGTGACTATCCTCGTCTGCAGTACAGTTCGAAGGGGTTTGATCAGACTGACTCAGGATGGGGGAGTTGTCACAGAGAGAGATCTCTGTCTTTGATTGTGTTAAAGCCCTGCTGGAACTGCTTGAGGATAAAGGAGGATGCCCTGCACCATTACTGTCCCAGACCTGTACATGTTGGGCTGTTTCAGTTTCATGGTCCTCAATGTCTCGTATTGTGAGTTTCCACCCCGGGCCAATACCCTCTCTCTTGACATAAGGGTAGTGTGATCTTACAGCACTGTGCCATGCCAGGGGATGGTCTGGTTAATATAGCACTGTGTCAGGGGATGGTCTGGTTAATATAGCACTGTGTCAGGGGATGGTCTGGTTAATATAGTACTGTACCAGGGGATGGTCTGGTTAATATAGCACTGTGTCAGGGGATGGTCTGGTTAATATAGCACTGTGCCATGCCAGGGGATGGTCTGGTTAATATAGCACTGTGCCATGCTGGTTAATATAGCACTGGGGATGGTCTGGTTAATATAGCACCATACCAGGGGATGGTCTGGTTAATATAGCACTGTGCCAGGGGATGGTCTGGTTAATATAGTCACTGTGCCAGGGGATGGTCTGGTTAATATAGCACTGTACCAGGGGATGGTCTGGTTAATATAGCACTGTACCAGGGGATGGTCTGGTTAATATAGCACTGTACCAGGGGATGGTCTGGTTAATATAGCACTGTGCCATGCCAGGGGATGGTCTGGTTAATATAGCACCATGCCAGGGGATGGTCTGGTTAATATAGCACCATGCCAGGGGATGGTCTGGTTAATATAGCACTGTACCAGGGGATGGTCTGGTTAATATAGCACTGTGTCAGGGGATGGTCTGGTTAATATAGCACTGTGCCAGGGGATGGTCTGGTTAATATAGCACTGTACCAGGGGATGGTCTGGTTAATATAGCACTGTGCCAGGGGATGGTCTGGTTAATATAGCACTGTGCCAGGGGATGGTCTGGTTAATATAGCACTGTACCAGGGGATGGTCTGGTTAATATAGCACTGTACCAGGGGATGGTCTGGTTAATATAGCACTGTACCAGGGGATGGTCTGGTTAATATAGCACTGTACCAGGGGATGGTCTGGTTAATATAGCACTGTACCAGGGGATGGTCTGGTTAATATAGCACTGTGGGTCTGCGGGGAAAATGGTTGCTTACATTCTCCTCTTTGTAGCAGTCAGCAAATAGTGTCTCCGGATTTTCCCTGAGGAGCTTCTTTTAGTACTTATTCCGTGCCATGTTATGTTTAATATCCATGGGGTACTGTATTGTGGATGACCTCTGGACAGGGATAAGCCACTGGGGCTTCAAAGGCCTCTGCATTTGGGTGGGAGGGACTGTGACACTCTCCTGCCATTGTTGGGGGTCAAGAGGTTTCACACATCTGACTTCACACTGCACTGCCGCCTGTCCTGTCCTAGCTGCTTGGTACACTTATTTACTTAGCTGTATATAACAACATTACCTAGAGATGATGGTCTCTCTCTCACACACACACAGCACTTCAAGCCCCGTGATATGCAACTGTTCAGGGATGGTCAGGAACCAATACACGCAGTCAGTCAGGAAAGCTAAGGCCAGCTTCTTCAGGCAGAAGTTTGCATCCTGTAGCTCCAACTCCAAAAAGTTCTGGGACACTGTGAAGTCCATGGAGAACAAGAGCACCTCCTCCCAGCTGCCCACTGCACTGAGGCTAGGAAACACGGTCTCCACCGATAAATCCATGATTATCGAAAACTTCAATAAGCACTTCTCAACGGCTGGCCATGCCTTCCGCCTGGCTACTCCAACCTCGGCCAACAGCTCCGTACCCCCGTAGTTCCTCACCCAAGCACTGTCCAGGTTCTGGTTTTACCCAAATCCAGATAGCAGATGTTCTGAAAGAGCTGCAAAACCTGGACCCGATACAAATCAGCTGGGCTTGATAATCTGGACCCGCTATTTCTGAAACTATCTGCCGCCATTGTCGCAACCCCTATTACCAGCCTGTTCAACCTCTGGTTTTCATATCGTCTGAGATCCCCAGGGGATTGGAAAGCTGCCGCAGTCATCCCCCTCTTCAATGGGGAGACACCCTGGACCCAAACTGCTATAGACCTATATCCATCCTGCCCTGCCTAATAAGGTCGTTAAAAGCCAAGTCAACAAACAGGTCACTGATGGTCTCGTTAATCCCACCGTACCTTCTAGCACTGTGCAATCTGGTTTCCGAGCCGGATGGTCTGGGTGCACCTCAGCCACACTGTCAAGGTACTAAATGATATCATAACCGCCATCGATAAAAGACAGTACTGGGGATGGTCTTCATCGACCTCGCCAAGGCTTTCGACTCTGTCAATCACCATAATTCTTATCGGCAGACTCAACAGCCTCGGGGATTCGGATGACTGCCTTGCCTGGTTCACCAGGGGATGGTCTACTTTGCAGAGGGGATGGTTCAGTG
>NC_068444.1:5235919-5268419 GCF_023373465.1 Oncorhynchus keta
GTACATCACACTGTATAAAGCTATGATAAATTATTATTAAAGCCTTACATTATTATTTAACGTTACTACGCTCAGTACGGTTTAATCTTAGCCGTTGTACTCTGCTTCTTATGTTGTCCACCGTTTTTTGTGTTTCTCCTGCTTTCATTAATGTAAAGCTGCTTTGACAGAATGAAACAATTGTGAAAAGTGCTATATAAATAAAATTTAATTGAATAAATAGATGAGCTATAATAATAATCACTTTAATTTATATAGCGCCTTTCAAAAGGACCCAAGGTCGGTTGCTCACTGCACTGCAAAAATGTCTTTCTTACTTAGTATTTTTGTCTTGTTTTCAGTAAAAAAAATATCTAAAAAAACATCTTGAATATTTTCTTGAGCAAAATTACCTAGGAAAATAAGCAAAAAAATCTGCCAGTGATGTGCATTGATTGGTGTAATATTCCTCATCTTATGATTTCAGATGGTCTGCAATGCTGACTGTGTGATCAGCAATGTTGTGGCAAAATGGCCTGGCTCAGTCCATGACTCCAGAATCTTTCGGGCCTCTGAAATCTATCAGTGCCTATCACAAGGTAAGCCCACAACCCCTATTTATAACCATCATGGCTGTGTCAAGAATATCACTGTGTTTATGAGGTAGTAATGATGAGATTTTGTGTTGACAGGTGAATTCTCTGGTGTGTTGCTGGGAGACAGGGGGGTATGGCTGCCAGCCTTTTCTCCTGACACCTTTCACAGACCCCCAGGAAGCCACAGCAGGCCTATACCATGCCCATGCCAGGACCAGGGCCAGAGTTGAAATGACCTTTGGCCTCCTGAAGGCACGCTTTCACTGCCTTCACAAATTAAGGGTCAGCCCTGTTAGGGCATGTGATATTACTGTGGCTTGTGCTGTCCTCCCACAATGTGGCCTGCCTGAGGAAGGAGAGGGCCCACAGAGTGCCACCAGCCATGGACTGGGACAATCCGGCAATCTTCCCTGATGACGACAGTGGTCGGCTGCTGAGGGACCAATATGTGTTGAATTATTTTAGTTAGTATGTGTGCTTTCAATTTTGGTTAAATATGTCCTGCAGTGGCAGAGGAATTTGGTTTTTTTGGGTTCGTTTTTACGAATTTGGCCTCTTATGATGTTTGTGCGGTATACTGTGTGTAATACAAGGCTGCAGGGAGGCTACTGCATCCATTCATTTGTCTGTTCAGTTGATGTGTATGGATTTGTCCTGCATTTATTTTAGTGTGCAGACATGCAGGGTGTGTTATATACAGACCTTTGACTGTGTATGTATCATTTTGTATAATATGCTTGGATTCTGTGCTTTCCATCTTGTAGAGTCACTGTGACTTCAGTTTCGAAAGGAGCTGATGGTTTACCTGCTTTGTTTTGTCCTTATTCAATAAAGGAACATAATGTTACACATTGTGTTTTTATATTCATATGGAATGTGTATTTGTTTATATGACAGAGTACTAGGGCCACACTGAAGAAAAAGGATAAAGTCATAAATTTATGAGGCTGGTTCTTTCTGCAGAAAAGCTACATATTGTTTTTACAGTTTTGATACTTATGACAATGTGATACTTAATATTCTGGCACATCAGCATGTCTTTGTTTATGAAACCATACTGAAGTACAATTTCAACGAAATGCCCGCATCTGTCATTTTAACAACTGTCCTCCTTTAAAACAACTGGTTACAATATTATGACTTGTCTTTTTTTTCCCTCTGTGGCCCTAATATTCTATCATTTTATATATAGTCTATGGGAAACTGTAAATTATCTAATGATAGCAACATCTAAAAATAATTTTTTTTATCCAAAATCATTGAAATTAATGATCACAAACGTTTAATGACAGTGGGTCTAGTTATATGTGATAACAATGTATAGTGAGCAGTGAAATAACTATTGGTTTCCATTTGTGGTGACTGCTGACTGACATTAGGGATGAGATTAAATAGATCCTGGAATTTAGCCTGGTCTGGAGCAGGCTAGCTCCACAGAATAAATCTCCATGGTAATTTATACCATAACATATCCTCCTGCCCCCTATCCATCTTTAGTGCAACCGGATTACGGATCAATTGAGCCAGGATTACCAAGATATCCTGGCTTAAAGCTATCCTAGTTTTGTGCAACAGGCCCCATAACCATAAACAATAAGCATAAGCACAACCATAAACAATAACCATAACCATAACCATAAACAATAACCATTAACAATAACCATTAACCATAACCATAAACAATAACCATAACCATAACCATAACCATAAACAATAACCATTAACAATAACCATTAACCATAACCATAAACAATAACCATAACCATAACCACAACCATAAACAATAACCATAACCATAAACAATAACCATTAACCATAACCATAAACAATAACCATTAACCATAACCATAAACCATAACCATAAACAATAACCATAACCATAAGCATAACCATAACCATAACAATAACCATAACCATAACAATAACCATAAACAATAACCACAACCATAAACCATAACCTACACCATAAAGATAAACCATAAACCATAAACCATAACCATAAACAATAAGCATAACCATAACCATTAACCATTAACCATAAACAATAACCATAACCATAACCATTAACCATTAACCATAAACAATAACCATAACCATAACCATTAACCATTAACCATAAACCACAACCATAACCATAACCATTAACCATTAACCATAAACCATTAACCATAAACCACAACCATAACCTACACCATAAAGATAAACCATAACCTGTTTTGGTAAAAGCTGATGGATGGGCTTGGAGAAATGTATCCATTATCAAATTCATAGGCAAGGACTTACCATCGATGATATGAACATGATAGTTTTAATTATGTTTTGATGATATGAACATGATAGTTTTAATTATATTTTGATGATATGAACATGATAGTTTTAATTATATTTTGATGATATGAACATGATAGTTTTAATTATATTTTGATGATATGAACATGATAGTTTTAATTATATTTTGATGATATGAACATGATAGTTTTAATTATATTTTGATGATATGAACATGATAGTTTTTAATTATGTTTTGATGATATGAACATGATAGTTTTAATTATATTTTGATGATATGAACATGATAGTTTTAATTATATTTTGATGATATGAACATGATAGTTTTAATTATATTTTGATGATATGAACATGATAGTTTTAATTATATTTTGATGATATGAACATGATAGTTTTAATTATATTTTGATGATATGAACATGATAGTTTTAATTATATTTTGATGATATGAACATGATAGTTTTAATTATATTTTGATGATATGAACATGATAGTTTTAATTATATTTTGATGATATGAACATGATAGTTTTAATTATATTTTGATGATATGAACATGATAGTTTTAATGATAGATTTAATCACATGTTCTGTTATAATCTCCACCCGGCACAGCCAGAAGAGGACTGGCCACCCCACATAGCCTAGTTCCTCTCCACCAGGCACAGCCAGAAGAGGACTGGCCACCCCACATAGCCTAGTTCCTCTCCACCAGGCACAGCCAGAAGAGGACTGGTCACCCCACATAGCCTAGTTCCTCTCCACCAGGCACAGCCAGAAGAGGACTGGTCACCCCACATAGCCTAGTTCTCTCCACCAGGCACAGCCAGAAGAGGACTGGTCACCCCACATAGCCTAGTTCCTCTCCACCAGGCACAGCCAGAAGAGGACTGGTCACCTTACATAGCCTAGTTCCTCTCCACCAGGCACAGCCAGAAGAGGACTGGCCACCCCACATAGCCTAGTTCCTCTCCACCAGGCACAGCCAGAAGAGGACTGGCCACCCCACATAGCCTAGTTCCTCTCCACCAGGCACAGCCAGAAGAGGACTGGTCACCCCACATAGCCTAGTTCCTCTCCACCAGGCACAGCCAGAAGAGGACTGGTCACCCCACATAGCCTAGTTCCTCTCCACCAGGCACAGCCAGAAGAGGACTGGTCACCCCACATAGCCTAGTTCCTCTCCACCAGGCACAGCCAGAAGAGGACTGGCCACCCCTCATAGCCTAGTTCCTCTCCACCAGGCACAGCCAGAAGAGGACTGGTCACCCCACATAGCCTAGTTCCTCTCCACCAGGCACAGCCAGAAGAGGACTGGTCACCCCACATAGCCTAGTTCCTCTCCACCAGGCACAGCCAGAAGAGGACTGGTCACCCCACATAGCCTAGTTCCTCTCCACCAGGCACAGCCAGAAGAGGACTGGTCACCCCACATAGCCTAGTTCCTCTCCACCAGGCACAGCCAGAAGAGGACTGGCCACCCCTCATAGCCTGGTTCCTCTCCACCAGGCACAGCCAGAAGAGGACTGGCCACCCCACATAGCCTAGTTCCTCTCCACCAGGCACAGCCAGAAGAGGACTGGTCACCCCACATAGCCTAGTTCCTCTCCACCAGGCACAGCCAGAAGAGGACTGGCCACCCCACATAGCCTGGTTCCTCTCCACCAGGCACAGCCAGAAGAGGACTGGCCACCCCACATAGCCTAGTTCCTCTCCACCAGGCACAGCCAGAAGAGGACTGGTCACCCCACATAGCCTAGTTCCTCTCCACCAGGCACAGCCAGAAGAGGACTGGCCACCCCACATAGCCTGGTTCCTCTCCACCAGGCACAGCCAGAAGAGGACTGGTCACCCCACATAGCCTGGTTCCTCTCCACCAGGCACAGCCAGAAGAGGACTGGTCACCCCACATAGCCTGGTTCCTCTCCACCAGGCACAGCCAGAAGAGGACTGGTCACCCCACATAGCCTGGTTCCTCTCCACCAGGCACAGCCAGAAGAGGACTGGTCACCCACATAGCCTGGTTCCTCTCCACCAGGCACAGCCAGAAGAGGACTGGCCACCCCTCATAGCCTGGTTCCTCTCCACCAGGCACAGCCAGAAGAGGACTGGCCACCCCTCATAGCCTGGTTCCTCTCCACCAGGCACAGCCAGAAGAGGACTGGCCACCCCACATAGCCTGGTTCCCTCCACCAGGCACAGCCAGAAGAGGACTGGCCACCCCTCATAGCCTGGTTCCTCTCCACCAGGCACAGCCAGAAGAGGACTGGCCACCCCACATAGCCTGGTTCCTCTCCACCAGGCACAGCCAGAAGAGGACTG
Source organism: Oncorhynchus keta (assembly GCF_023373465.1). NCBI lineage: Eukaryota > Metazoa > Chordata > Actinopteri > Salmoniformes > Salmonidae > Oncorhynchus > Oncorhynchus keta. The sequence continues at coordinate 5,241,105 of NC_068444.1, forward strand.
GCCACCCCTCATAGCCTGGTTCCTCTCCACCAGGCACAGCCAGAAGAGGACTGGCCACCCCACATAGTCTGGTTCCTCTCTACCCGGCACAGCCAGAAGAGGACTGGCCACCCCTCATAGCCTGGTTCCTCTCTAGGTTTATAATCTCCACCCGGCACAGCCAGAAGAGGACTGGCCACCCCACATAGCCTGGTTCCTCTCTAGGTTTATAATCTCCACCCGGCACAGCCAGAAGAGGACTGGCCACCCCTCATAGCCTGGTTCCTCTCTAGGTTTATAATCTCCACCCGGCACAGCCAGAAGAGGACTGGCCACCCCTCATAGCCTGGTTCCTCTCTACCCGGCACAGCCAGAAGAGGACTGGCCACCCCTCATAGCCTGGTTCCTCTCTAGGTTTCTTCCTAGGTTCTGGCCTTTCTAGAGAGTTTTTCCTAGCCACCGTGCTTCTACACCTGCATTGCTTGCTGTTTGGGGTTTTAGGCTGGGTTTCTGTACAGCACTTTGAGATATCCGCTGATGTACGAAGGGATATATACTGTAAATACATTTGATTTCATTTGATTTGATGTGAACATGATAGTTTTAATTATGTTTTGATGCGATACAGTGGTTGTTTACATTTACATTGTTTATAAACATTGAAGTAAAACCAGCTGATATGACGTTGTACTAAGCTCATAATGCATTTATAAAAAGGAATTTATAAAAGTTATTTTTCACCATAATTTGCAAATAAATTCATTAAAAAATCCTACAATGTGATTTTCTGGATTTTCTTTTCTCATTTTGTCTGTCAGAGTTGAAGTGTACTATGATGAAAATGACAATTGGTGGCTGACTAAATACAGTCATTTTTTGCCAGTCACTGTATATCATTAATTTATAAATCCCAAAGCTTCTAGCCTCTAGCTTTCTTTTAGCTTTGATAAAAAAGACTTGGTCTGGGCTGTAACAGACTTTAATCTCCTCAGTGGTAGATTGGTGACTATAATTAAAAGTCTGGGCTTTTTAACAGTATTAACTTTCATAGAATTAATTTAGTCTCTTTTTAATATCTTTCACTTGGTCAGGAGAATCATTTGTTTTTGGGGCAGAAACATGTGTCTGGAACCAGTGAACGTAATTAACTTTCATGTGCCTTAATAACAAACTTGGCTGTAATCTTTAAATACGAATAAAATTGTTAAATTACTTGGTCTGGGCTGGGCCTAGTTGGTTTAGACATGGAAAAGAAAGTTACTTGGTCTGGGCTGTGAACATTCCAGCTTGCCATGAATGTGTTACCAGTCATTAACTTGGTCTGGGCTGTGTTAACAGTAATTAAGTAATTAACTGTTGTGTTAACAGTAATTAACTGTTGTGTTAACAGTAATTAACTTGGTCTGGGCTGTGTTAACAGTAATTAACTTGGTCTGGGCTGTGTTAACAGTTATTAACTTGGTCTGTCATTAACTTGGCCTGGGCTGTGTTAACAGTCATTAACTTGGTCTGGGCTGTGTTAACAGTCATTAACTTGGTCTGGGCTGTGTTAACAGTAATTAACTTGGTCTGGGTTGTGTTAACAGTAATTAACTTGGTCTGGGCTGTGTTAACAGTCATTAACTTGGTCTGGGCTGTGTTAACAGTCATTACTTGGTCTGGGCTGTGGTCTGGGCTGTGTTAACAGTCATTAACTTGGTCTGGGTTGTGTTAACAGTCATTAACTTGGTCTGGGCTGTGTTAACAGTCATTAACTTGGTCTGGGTTGTGTTAACAGTAACTTGGTCTGGGTTGTGTTTACTTGGTCTGGGCTGGTCTGGGCTGTGTTAACAGTCATTAACTTGGTCTGGGTTGTGTTAACAGTCATTACTTGGTCTGGGCTTGTTAACAGTCTGGGCTGTGTTAACAGTCATTAACTTGGTCTGGGCTGTGTTAACAGTAATTAACTGTTGTGTTAACAGTCATTAACTTGGTCTGGGCTGTGTTAACAGTAATTAACTTGGTCTGGGCTGTGTTAACAGTCATTAACTTGGTCTGGGCTGTGTTAACAGTAATTAACTTGGTCTGGGTTGTGTTAACAGTCATTAACTTGGTCTGGGCTGTGTTAACAGTCATTAACTTGGTCTGGGCTGTGTTAACAGTCATTAACTTGGTCTGGGCTGTGTTAACAGTCATTAACTTGGTCTGGGTTGTGTTAACAGTCATTAACTTGGTCTGGGCTGTGTTAACAGTCATTAACTTGGTCTGGGTTGTGTTAACAGTAATTAACTTGGTCTGGGCTGTGTTAACAGTCATTAACTTGGTCTGGGTTGTGTTAACAGTAATTAACTTGGTCTGGGCTGTGTTAACAGTCATTAACTTGGTCTGGGCTGTGTTAACAGTCATTAACTTGGTCTGGGCTGTGTTAACAGTCATTAACTTGGTCTGGGCTGTGTTAACAGTAATTAACTTGGTCTGGGCTGTGTTAACAGTCATTAACTTGGCCTGGGTTGAATAAAGAGAAAGCAATGCATTAAACATCCATGAATGTATAATTATTGTGCAATTCAAGTTTTAGGGCCAAACTGTACGCTCGCCAAATACACGCCAATTGCTTTTGTGAAATTGTCCAGAAAAAGTCAATATTCGATCCACTGAGGCAAAAAGGACAATGTCGGAATGTAATTCAATAAGAGAAAAGCTGCCAAATGGAGAGTTGAGAATGACTAGAAGGGAGGGTCAGAACAGTAGTGTAATGTTTGGGAATGGTTTGGTGAAGCGGTAGAAGAGGATGATAGCAGGGAGGGTCAGAACAGTAGTGTAATGTTTGGAAATGGTTTGGTGAAGCGGTAGAAGAGGATGATAGCAGGGAGGGTCAGAACAGTAAATGGAGAAGCGGTAGAAGAGGATGATAGCAGGGAGGGTCAGAACAGTAGTGTAATGTTTGGGAATGGTTTGGTGAAGCGGTATAAGAGGATGATAGCAGGGAGGGTCAGAACAGTAGTGTAATGTTTGGGAATGGTTTGGTGAAGCGGTAGAAGAGGATGATAGCAGGGAGGGTCAGAACAGTAGTGTAATGTTTGGGAATGGTTTGGAGAAGCGGTAGAAGAGGATGATAGCAGGGAGGGTCAGAACAGTAATGTCATGTTTGGGAATGGTTTGGTGAAGCGGTAGAAGAGGACGATAGCAGTGCTGTTATGTTGATGTGTGATGATTGTGAGGAACTATAAAACATTCGACCGTCACAAGACAGGGACTTCAAATAGGCCTATGGCAAGTTAAGGGAACTGTAGCTTACTGTTCAGATGGGTTAAATGGACATCTGGAGAATCTTAAGAGAATGCACAGTTAGGGACCGTCTGTAAACGTGGGGCTTCAAACGGGGGAACTGTAGCTTACTGTTCAGATGGGTTAAATGGAAACTGAAATGTGGACACTGACTTAAGCATTTTTTTCTCCCCAGTAAAATTATATACCAAATGTAGGCTACATTTTGACTCTGGAACAGGAGTGGAAAAAAATATATATTTTTCTTTCAACATCTTGAGAGAATGAATGTGCTTAATTTACTTAAAACTGGTCGAAATGAAGTTATTTGGGAATGTTGCATTTTCTACCCGGTCCCTAAACATATTTTCTGTGTGAGAGAAGCAGGGATGAAAGTGAAAACCTGACCAATGTCAACAACATTGATATTGATTTATGACATTCTGGTGAATGACAGAAGAGAAGCTGCTACCCGGGGTACTACTTCCGGGTTGGAGCAAGCGGTCGCATTCGCACTTCGGTCCGCAGGTAGTATTACTTTTCATTACTTTTCATTACATTTCATTATAGTACAACGGTTTGATTTGTCTAATCTTAGCAATTTCTTCTTAGCTAGCTACATAGCCGTCTTTGTATCAAAGATAATTGCATAATTATCGTATTTCGTCGTCCTAACGTAGTCTACTGCCCAGCAGCGAGCCAGCTAGCTAACGTCCACCGTCTACCGAATAGCAGCACTGTAGAAACTATTACACTCAACTGAACGACTTGATTAGTGTAGTGTTAGCTCGCTACATAGTTGTCTTTGCTGTCTTCGTATCCAAGATAATTGTGTAGTTTAGAGTGTGTAGTCTTAGAGTGATTATCTTAATTTACCGAGGTTAGCTAGCCAGCAATTTGTCGTCCTTAACGTAGGAGCTACAGCTAGCCAACAGCTAGCCAACGTCTACCGAATATAACTTCCCACTCAACAACCCGGTCGCATTCCGCTTCGCTCCACAGGTAGTATCACATTTTCATTTCATTTCATTACAGCACAACGGTTTGATTTGTTTGATCGTAGCTAGCTACATAGCTAGCTACATAGCCGTCTTTGTATCCAAGATAATTGTGTAGTCTAGAGCGATTTTCTAGGTTAGCTAGCCAGCTATTGTCGTTTTTTTAACGCAACGTAACGTAATCAACACTGCTAGCTAGCCAGCTAGCCCCCGAATAGCTGCACTGTAGAAACTATTACACTCAACGGAACGACTCGATTAGTGTAGTGTCAACAACGCAGCCACTGCCAGCTAGCCTACTTCAGCAGTACTGTATCATTTTAATCATTTTAGTCAATAAGATTCTTGCTACGTAAGCTTAACTTTCTGAAGATTCGAGACGTGTAGTCCACTTGTCATTCCAATCTCCTTGCATTAGCGTAGCCTCTTCTGTAGCCTGTCAACTATGTGTCTGTCTATCCCTGTTCTCTCCTCTCTGCACAGACCATACAAACGCTCCACACCGCGTGGCCGCGGCCACCTAATCTGGTGGTCCCAGCGCGCACGACCCACGTGGAGTTCAAGGTCTCCGGTAGCCTCTGGAACTGCCGATCTGCGGCCAACAAGGCAGAGTTCATCTCAGCCTATGCCTCCCTCCAGTCCCTCGACTTCTTGGCACTGACGGAAACATGGATCATCACAGATAACACTGCTACTCCTACTGCTCTCTCTTCGTCCGCCCACGTGTTCTCGCACACCCCGAGAGCTTCTGGTCAGCGGGGTGGTGGCACCGGGATCCTCATCTCTCCCAAGTGGTCATTCTCTCCTTCTCCCCTTACCCATCTGTCTATCGCCTCCTTTGAATTCCATGCTGTCACAGTTACCAGCCCTTTCAAGCTTAACATCCTTATCATTTATCGCCCTCCAGGTTCCCTCGGAGAGTTCATCAATGAGCTTGATGCCTTGATAAGCTCCTTTCCTGAGGACGGCTCACCTCTCACAGTTCTGGGCGACTTTAACCTCCCCACGTCTACCTTTGACTCATTCCTCTCTGCCTCCTTCTTTCCACTCCTCTCCTCTTTTGACCTCACCCTCTCACCTTCCCCCTACTCACAAGGCAGGCAATACGCTCGACCTCATCTTTACTAGATGCTGTTCTTCCACTAACCTCATTGCAACTCCCCTCCAAGTCTCCGACCACTACCTTGTATCCTTTTCCCTCTCGCTCTCATCCAACACTTCCCACACTGCCCCTACTCGGATGGTATCGCGCCGTCCCAACCTTCGCTCTCTCTCCCCCACTACTCTCTCCTCTTCCATCCTATCATCTCTTCCCTCTGCTCAAACCTTCTCCAACCTATCTCCTGATTCTGCCTCCTCAACCCCCTCCTCTCCTCCCTTTCTGCATCCTTTGACTCTCTATGTCCCCTATCCTCCAGGCCGGCTCGGTCCTCCCCTCCCGCTCCGTGGCTCAACGACTCATTGCGAGCTCACAGAACAGGGCTCCGGGCAGCCGAGCGGAAATGGAGGAAAACTCGCCTCCCTGCGGACCTGGCATCCTTTCACTCCCTCCTCTCTACATTTTCCTCCTCTGTCTCTGCTGCTAAAGCCACTTTCTACCACTCTAAATTCCAAGCATCTGCCTCTAACCCTAGGAAGCTCTTTGCCACCTTCTCCTCCCTCCTGAATCCTCCTCCCCCTCCCCCCTCCTCCCTCTCTGCAGATGACTTCGTCAACCATTTTGAAAAGAAGGTCGACGACATCCGATCCTCGTTTGCTAAGTCAAAACGACACCGCTGGTTCTGCTCACACTGCCCTACCCTGTGCTCTGACCTCTTTCTCCCCTCTCTCTCCAGATGAAATCTTGCGTCTTGTGACGGCCGGCCGCCCAACAACCTGCCCGCTTGACCCTATCCCCTCCTCTCTTCTCCAGACCATTTCCGGAGACCTTCTCCCTTACCTCACCTCGCTCATCAACTCATCCCTGACCGCTGGCTACGTCCCTTCCGTCTTCAAGAGAGCGAGAGTTGCACCCCTTCTGAAAAAACCTGCACTCGATCCCTCCGATGTCAACAACTACAGACCAGTATCCCTTCTTTCTTTTCTCTCCAAAACTCTTGAATGTGCAGTCCTTGGCCAGCTCTCCCGCTATCTCTCTCAGAATGACCTTCTTGATCCAAATCAGTCAGGTTTCAAGACTAGTCATTCAACTGAGACTGCTCTTCTCTGTATCACGGAGGCGCTCCGCACTGCTAAAGCTAACTCTCTCTCCTCTGCTCTCATCCTTCTAGACCTATCGGCTGCCTTCGATACTGTGATCCATCAGATCCTCCTCTCTACCCTCTCCGAGTTGGGCATCTCCGGCGCGGCCCATGCTTGGATTGCGTCCTACCTGACAGGTCGCTCCTACCAGGTGGCGTGGCGAGAATCTGTCTCCTCACCACGCGCTCTCACCACTGGTGTCCCCCAGGGCTCTGTTCTAGGCCCTCTCCTATTCTCGCCATACACCAAGTCACTTGGCTCTGTCATAACCTCACATGGTCTCTCCTATCATTGCTATGCAGACGACACACAATTAATCTTCTCCTTTCCCCCTTCTGATGACCAGGTGGCGAATCGCATCTCTGCATGTCTGGCAGACATATCAGTGTGGATGACGGATCACCACCTCAAGCTGAACCTCGGCAAGACGGAGCTGCTCTTCCTCCCGGGGAAGGACTGCCCGTTCCATGATCTCGCCATCACGGTTGACAACTCCATTGTGTCCTCCTCCCAGAGCGCTAAGAACCGTGGCGTGATCCTGGACAACACCCTGTCGTTCTCAACTAACATCAAGGCGGTGGCCCGTTCCTGTAGGTTCATGCTCTACAACATCCGCAGAGTACGACCCTGCCTCACACATGAAGCGGTGCAGGTCCTAATCCAGGCACTTGTCATCTCCCGTCTGGATTACTGCAACTTGCTGTTGGCTGGGCTCCCTGCCTGTGCCATTAAACCCCTACAACTCATCCAGAACGCCGCAGCCCGTCTGGTGTTCAACCTTCCCAAGTTCTCTCACGTCACCCCGCTCCTCCGCTCTCTCCACTGGCTTCCAGTTGAAGCTCGCATCCGCTACAAGACCATGGTGCTTGCCTACGGAGCTGTGAGGGGAACGGCACCTCAGTACCTCCAGGCTCTGATCAGGCCCTACACCCAAACAAGGGCACTGCGTTCATCCACCTCTGGCCTGCTCGCCTCCCTACCACTGAGGAAGTACAGTTCCCGCTCAGCCCAGTCAAAACTGTTCGCTGCTCTGGCCCCCCAATGGTGGAACAAACTCCCTCACGACGCCAGGACAGCAGAGTCAATCACCACCTTCCGGAGACACCTGAAACCCCACCTCTTTAAGGAATACCTAGGATAGGATAAGTCATCCTTCTCACCCCCCTAAAATATTTATATGCACTATTGTAAAGTGGCTGTTCCACTGGATGTCATAATGTGAATGCACCAATTTGTAAGTCGCTCTGGATAAGAGCGTCTGCTAAATGACTTAAATGTAAATGTAAATGTAATGCATGTATCTAACTATAGACACGTTGACTAACAAATAGCCTACCAAAACGTCAAAATTATAAGCACAGACAGGTTTTGTAACAGTTCTTCCCACATCAAACATCTCCAATCCAAAGTTAAATCTACAATTTACTTCCTATTTCGCAACAAAGCATCCTTCACTCAATCTGCCAAACATACCCTCGTAAAACTGACCATCCTGCCAATCCTCGACTTTGGCGATGTCATTTTACAAAATAGCCTCCAATACCCTACTCAACAAATTGGATGCAGTCTATCACAGTGCAATCCGTTTTGTCACCAAAAGCCCCATATACTACCCACCATTGCGACCTGTACGCTCTCATTGGCTGGCCCTCGCTTCATACTCGTCACCAAACCCACTGGCTCCATGTCATCTACAAGACCCTGCTAGGTAAAGTCCCCCCTTATCTCAGCTCGCTGGTCACCATAGCATCTCCCACCTGTAGCACACGCTCCAGCAGGTATATCTCTCTGGTCACCCCCAAAACCAATTATTTCTTTGGCCGCCTCTCCTTCCAGTTCTCTGCTGCCAATGACTGGAACGAACTACAAAAATCTCTGAAACTGGAAACACTTATCTCCCTCACTAGCTTTAAGCACCAACTGTCAGAGCAGCTCACAGATTACTGCACCTGTACATAGCCCACCTATAATTTAGCCCAAACAACTACCTCTTTCCCAACTGTATTTAATTACTTTATTTATTTTGCTCCTTTGCACCCCATTATTTTTATTTCTACTTTGCACATTCTTCCATTGCAAATCTACCATTCCAGTGTTTTACCAGCCACACGCCACACGCCACCAGCCACCAGCCACACGCCACCAGCCACCAGCCACACGCCACACGCCACCAGCCACCAGCCACACGCCACCAGCCACCAGCCACACGTCACCAGCCACCAGCCACACGCCACCAGCCACCAGCCACCAGCCACACGCCACCAGCCACACGTCACCAGCCACACACCACCAGCCACACACCACCAGCCACACGCCACCAGCCACACGCCACCAGCCACACGTCACCAGCCACACACCACCAGACACACGCCACCAGCCACACACCACCAGCCACACGCCACCAGCCACCAGCCACACGCCACCAGCCACACGTCACCAGCCACACGTCACCAGCCACACGCCACCAGCCACACGTCACCAGCCACACGCCACCAGCCACACGTCACCAGCCACACGTCACCAGCAACCAGCCACACGCCACCAGCCACACGTTACCAGCCACCAGCCACCAGCCACACGTCACCAGCCACACGCAACCAGCCACACGCCACCAGCCACACGTCACCAGCCACACGTCATCAGCCACACGCCACCAGCCACACGCCACCAGCCACCAGCCACACGTCACCAGCCACCAGCCACACGTCACCAGCCACACGTCACCAGCCACACGCCACCAGCCACACGTCACCAGCCACACACCACCAGCCACACGCCACCAGCCACCAGCCACACGTCACCAGCCACACGTCACCAGCCACACGCCACCAGCCACACATCACCAGCCACACGCCACCAGCCACACGTCACCAGCCACACGTCACCAGCCACACGCCACCAGCCACACACAACCAGCCACACGCCACCAGCCACACGTCACCAGCCACACGCCACCAGCCACACGTCACCAGCCACACGTCACCAGCCACACGACACCAGCCACACGACACCAGCCACCAGCCTCACGCCACCAGCCACACGCCACCAGCGACCAGCCACACGCCACCAGCCACACGCCACCAGCCACCAGCCACACGCCACCAGCCACCAGCCACACGCCACCAGCCACACGCCACCAGCCACACGCCACCAGCCACACGTCACCAGCCACACGCCACCAGCCACACACCACCAGACACACGCCACCAGCCACCAGCCACACGCCACCAACCACACGCCACCAGCCACACGTCACCATCCACACGCCACCAGCCACACACCACCAGCCACACGCCACCAGCCACCAGCCACACGTCACCAGCCACCAGCCACACGTCACCAGCCACACGTCACCAGCCACACGCCACCAGCCACACGCCACCAGCCACACGCCACCAGCCACCAGCCACCAGCCTCCAGCCACCAGCCACACGCCACCAGCCACACGCCACACGCCACACGCCACAAGCCACACGTCACCAGCCACACGTCACCAGCCACATGCCACCAGCCACACGCCACCAGCCACACGCCACCAGCCACACGCCACACGTCACCAGCCACACGCCACCAGCCACACGCCACCAGCCACACGCCACCAGCCACACGCCACCAGCCACACGCCACCAACCACGCCACCAGCCACACGTCACCATCCACACGCCACCAGCCACACACCACCAGCCACACGCCACCAGCCACCAGCCACACGTCACCAGCCACCAGCCACACGTCACCAGCCACACGTCACCAGCCACACGTCACCAGCCACCAGCCACACGCCACCAGCCACACGCCACCAGCCACACACCACCAGCCACCCGCCACCAGCCACACGTCACCAGCCACCAGCCACCAGCCACACGTCACCAGCCACACGTCACCAGCCACACGTCACCAGCCACACGCCACCAGCCACACACCACCAGCCACACGCCACCAGCCACACGTCACCAGCCACACACCACCAGCCACACGTCACCAGCCACACGTCACCAGCCACACACCACCAGCCACACGCCACCAGCCACCAGCCACACGTCACCAGCCACCAGCCACACGTCACCAGCCACACGTCACCAGCCACACGCCACCAGCCACACGTCACCAGCCACACGTCACCAGCCACACGCCACCAGCCACACACCACCAGCCACACGTCACCAGCCACACGTCACCAGCCACACGCCACCAGCCACACACCACCAGCCACACGCCACCAGCCACCAGCCACACGTCACCAGCCACACGTCACCAGCCACCAGCCACATGTCACCAGCCACACGCCACCAGCCACACGTCACCAGCCACACACCACCAGCCACACGCCACCAGCCACCAGCCACACGTCACCAGCCACCAGCCACACGTCACCAGCCACACGTCACCAGCCACACGCCACCAGCCACACGCCACCAGCCACACGCCACACGTCACCAGCCACACGCCACCAGCCACACGCCACCAGCCACCAGCCACACGTCACACGCCACCAGCCACACGTCACCATCCACACGCCACCAGCCACACACCACCAGCCACACGCCACCAGCCACCAGCCACACGTCACCAGCCACCAGCCACACGTCACCAGCCACACGTCACCAGCCACACGCCACCAGCCACACGCCACCAGCCACACGCCACACGTCACCAGCCACACGCCACCAGCCACACGCCACCAGCCACCAGCCACACGCCACACGCCACCAGCCACACGTCACCATCCACACGCCACCAGCCACACACCACCAGCCACACGCCACCAGCCACCAGCCACACGTCACCAGCCACCAGCCACACGTCACCAGCCACACGTCACCAGCCACACGCCACCAGCCACACGTCACCAGCCACACACCACCAGCCACCAGCCACCAGCCTCCAGCCACCAGCCACACGCCACCAGCCACACGCCACACGCCACACGCCACAAGCCACACGTCACCAGCCACACGTCACCAGCCACATGCCACCAGCCACACGCCACCAGCCACACGCCACCAGCCACACGCCACACGTCACCAGCCACACGCCACCAGCCACACGCCACCAGCCACACGCCACCAGCCACACGCCACCAGCCACACGCCACCAACCACACGCCACCAGCCACACGTCACCATCCACACGCCACCAGCCACACACCACCAGCCACACGCCACCAGCCACCAGCCACACGTCACCAGCCACCAGCCACACGTCACCAGCCACCAGCCACACGTCACCAGCCACACGTCACCAGCCACACGCCACCAGCCACACACCACCAGCCACACGCCACCAGCCACACGTCACCAGCCACACACCACCAGTCACACGTCACCAGCCACACACCACCAGCCACACGCCACCAGCCACCAGCCACCAGCCACACGTCACCAGCCACACGTCACCAGCCACCAGCCACACGTCACCAGCCACACGTCACCAGCCACACGCCACCAGCCACACACCACCAGCCACACACCACCAGCCACACGCCACCAGCCACACACCACCAGCCACACGCCACCAGCCACCAGCCACCAGCCACACGTCACCAGCCACACGTCACCAGCCACCAGCCACACGTCACCAGCCACACGCCACCAGCCACACACCACCAGCCACACGCCACCAGCCACACGTCACCAGCCACACACCACCAGCCACACGTCACCAGCCACACGTCACCAGCCACACACCACCAGCCACACGCCACCAGCCACCAGCCACACGTCACCAGCCACCAGCCACACGTCACCATCCACCAGCCACACGTCACCAGCCACACGCCACCAGCCACACGCCACCAGCCACACGTCACCAGCCACACGTCACCAGCCACACGCCACCAGCCACACACCACCAGCCACACGTCACCAGCCACACGTCACCAGCCACACGCCACCAGCCACACACCACCAGCCACACGCCACCAGCCACCAGCCACACGTCACCAGCCACACGTCACCAGCCACACGCCACCAGCCACACGTCACCAGCCACACACCACCAGCCACACGCCACCAGCCACCAGCCACACGCCACCAGCCACCAGCCACACGTCACCAGCCACACGTCACCAGCCACACGCCACCAGCCACACGCCACCAGCCACACGCCACACGTCACCAGCCACACGCCACCAGCCACACGCCACCAGCCACCAGCCACACGTCACCAGCCACCAGCCACACGCCACCAGCCACACGCCACCAGCCACACGCCACCAGCCACACACCACCAGCCACACGCCACCAGCCACACGCCACCAGCCACATGCCACCAGCCACACGTCACCAGCCACACGTCACCAGCCACACGTCACCAGCCACACGACACCAGCCACACGACACCAGCCACCAGCCTCACGCCACCAGCCACACGCCACCAGCGACCAGCCACACGCCACCAGCCACACGCCACCAGCCACACGCCACCAGCCACCAGCCACACGCCACCAGCCACACGCCACCAGCCACACGTCACCAGCCACATGCCACCAGCCACACGTCACCAGCCACACGTCACCAGCCACACGTCACCAGCCACACGCCACCAGCCACACGTCACCAGCCACACGTCACCAGCCACCAGCCACACGTCACCAGCCACACGCAACCAGCCACACGTCACCAGCCACACGTCACCAGCCACCAGCCACACGCCACCAGCGACCAGCCACACGCCACCAGCCACACGCCACCAGCGACCAGCCACACGCCACCAGCCACACGCCACCAGCCACACGTCACCAGCCACACGTCACCAGCCACACGTCACCAGCCACACGTCACCAGCCACACGTCACCAGCCACCAGCCACACGTCACCAGCCACACGCAACCAGCCACACGCCACCAGCCACACGTTACCAGCCACACGTCATCAGCCACACGCCACCAGCCACACGCCACCAGCCACCAGCCACACGCCACCAGCCACCAGCCACACGTCACCAGCCACACGTCACCAGCCACACGCCACCAGCCACACGTCACCAGCCACACACCACCAGCCACACGTCACCAGCCACACACCACCAGCCCCCAGCCACCAGCCACCAGCCACACGCCACCAGCGACCAGCCACACGCCACCAGCCACACGCCACCAGCCACACGCCACCAGCGACCAGCCACACGCCACCAGCCACACGCCACCAGCCACACGTCACCAGCCACACGCCACCAGCCACCAGCCACCAGCCACCAGCCACCAGCACACCATACGATATCCCAGGCATACCTGGGAGCTGGGTCTAGCACACCATACGATATCCCAGGTATACCTGGGAGCTGGGTCTAGCACACCATACGATATCCCAGGTATACCTGGGAGCTGGGTCTAGCACACCATACGATATCCCAGGCATACCTGGGAGCTGGGTCTAGCACACCATACGATATCCCAGGTATACCTGGGAGCTGGGTCTAGCACACCATACGATATCCCAGGTATACCTGGGAGCTGGGTCTAGCACACCATACGATATCCCAGGCATACCTGGGAGCTGGGTCTAGCACACCATACGATATCCCAGGTATACCTGGGAGCTGGGTCTAGCCACCAGCCACCAGCCTCCAGCCACCAGCCACACGCCACAAGCCACACGTCACCAGCCACACGCCACCAGCCACACGCCACCAGCGACCAGCCACACGCCACCAGCCACACGCCACCAGCCACACGTCACCAGCCACATGCCACCAGCCACACGTCACCAGCCACACGCCACCAGCCACACACCACCAGACACACGCCACACGCCACCAGCCACACGCCACCAGCCACACGCCACCAGCCACACGTCACCAGCCACACGCCACCAGCCACACGTCACCAGCCACACGCCACCAGCCACCAGCCACACGTCACCAGCCACACGCAACCAGCCACACGCCACCAGCCACACGTTACCAGCCACACGTCATCAGCCACACGCCACCAGCCACACGCCACCAGCCACCAGCCACACGTCACCAGCCACCAGCCACACGCCACCAGCCACACGTCACCAGCCACACGCCACCAGCCACACGTCACCAGCCACACACCACCAGCCACCAGCCACCAGCCACCAGCCACACGCCACCAGCCACACGCCACCAGCCACCAGCCACCAGCCACACGCCACCAGCCACACGCCACCAGCCACCAGCCACACGCCACACGCCACCAGCCACCAGCCTCACGCCACCAGCCACACGCCACCAGCGACCAGCCACACGCCACCAGCCACACGCCACCAGCCACACGCCACCAGCGACCAGCCACACGCCACCAGCCACACGCCACCAGCCACACGTCACCAGCCACACGCCACCAGCCACCAGCCACCAGCCACCAGCACACCATACGATATCCCAGGCATACCTGGGAGCTGGGTCTAGCACACCATACGATATCCCAGGCATACCTGGGAGCTGGGCCTAGCACACCATACGATATCCCAGGTATACCTGGGAGCTGGGCCTAGCACACTATACGATATCCCAGGTATACCTGGGAGCTGGGCCTAGCACACCATACCATATCCCAGGTATACCTGGGAGCTGGGTCTAGCACACCATACGATATCCCAGGCATACCTGGGAGCTGGGTCTAGCACACCATACGATATCCCAGGTATACCTGGGAGCTGGGTCTAGCACACCATACGATATCCCAGGTATACCTGGGAGCTGGGCCTAGCACACCATACCGCTCTGGATAAGAGCGTCTGCTAAATGACTTAAATGTAAATGTAAATATCCCAGGCATACCTCCCCGCTAAAATTAACAGCATCATATTAGTGATGGGGCGGGGGGGAATCGATAGTTACATATTGCAAAATTATTTTAGACAATATTATAATGATACTTTGACTCCAAGTATATATTTGTTATTTGATATTTGTTCGGCTGTGGGCACGGAATATTCTCGTCCTGATCCATAAGTGGGGTTACTACATAATTCCATATGTGTTATTTCATAGTTTTTGATGTCTTCACTATTATTCTACAATGTATTAAATAGTAAAAAAAAATAAAGAAAAACACTGGAATGATACAAGGACTCCTTTGGAGTACTTTGGAGTACTCCATTGCTACTCACAGGCAGTGGGCTTTGTGCTTGAGAGATTGTTTAGGAGACCTGTGTTCGTTTTCTATAACGCTTACTACCAGACGTTGGTCATTTAACATAATTATTATTATTATTAGGACATTGGACATGGTTCTGGATACATTTGTAACAAAAAGAGGCATCCTAAATGAGATGCTCAAACTCACTAGTGCTGGGCTTCCTGAGTGGCAGTGCTAGAGGAGTTACTACAGACCCGGGTTCGATCCCCGGGTTCGTGTCTCATCTGTATTTGCATAGACAGACTTGAAAGTGATCAGTGATTATTGGAATAAGAAAATAAAAACAGGTTAAAGTATTTTTTAATTTTTTTAAATTACATTATTTTTGGGTGTTATGGTTGAAGGCTTATATTTAGTATAGGTATACTTTTACAAGCCCTGAATTCATTACATTATTCCAGACGGTTTGAAATGCACTGAAATTACATTTAAATTGTGCAACAAAGCTTATTTAGATAATGTAGATATATACATTGTGAATCGCACAAAAGTTTGGAGAAAAAAAATGGAGATATGATTTTCAGGCCGAGCCCCAAACCAAACAGACAAGAGACCCGCCAACACATACAACTGCTCCTCTCCCTTCTCAACTCCTATAGAACGCATGCCGTTTACTGTGAGGCAGTTTACTGTGAGGCAGTTTACTGTGAGGCAGTTTACTGTAAGGCCGTTTACTGTGAGGCAGTTTACGGTGAGGCAGTTTACGGTGAGGCAGTTTACGGTGAGGCAGTTTACTGTGAGGCAGTTTACTGTGAGGCCATTTACTGTGAGGCCGTTTACTGTGAGGCAGTTTACGGTGAGGCCGTTTACTGTGAGGCAGTTTACTGTGAGGCAGTTTACTGTGAGGCAGTTTACGGTGAGGCCGTTTACTGTGAGGCAGTTTACTGTGAGGCCGTTTACGGTGAGGCAGTTTACGGTGAGGCAGTTTACTGTGAGGCAGTTTACGGTGAGGCAGTTTACTGTGAGGCAGTTTACGGTGAGGCAGTTTACGGTGAGGCAGTTTACTGTGAGGCAGTTTACGGTGAGGCAGTTTACGGTGAGGCAGTTTACTGTGAGGCAGTTTACTGTGAGGCAGTTTACTGTGAGGCAGTTTACGGTGAGGCCGTTTACGGTGAGGCAGTTTACTGTGAGGCAGTTTACTGTGAGGCCATTTACTGTGAGGCAGTTTACGGTGAGGCCGTTTACTGTGAGGCAGTTTACTGTGAGGCAGTTTACTGTGAGGCTGTTTACTGTGAGGCAGTTGACGGTGAGGCAGTTTACTGTGAGGCAGTTTACTGTGAGGCCGTTTACTGTGAGGCAGTTTACGGTGAGGCAGTTTACGGTGAGGCAGTTTACTGTGAGGCAGTTTACGGTGAGGCAGTTTACGGTGAGGCAGTTTACTGTGAGGCAGTTTACTGTGAGGCCGTTTACTGTGAGGCAGTTTACGGTGAGGCAGTTTACGGTGAGGCAGTTTACTGTGAGGCAGTTTACGGTGAGGCAGTTTACGGTGAGGCAGTTTACTGTGAGGCAGTTTACGGTGAGGCAGTTTACGGTGAGGCAGTTTACGGTGAGGCAGTTTACTGTGAGGCAGTTTACGGTGAGGCAGTTTACTGTGAGGCCGTTTACTGTGAGGCAGTTTACGGTGAGGCAGTTTACGGTGAGGCAGTTTACTGTGAGGCAGTTTACGGTGAGGCAGTTTACGGTGAGGCAGTTTACTGTGAGGCAGTTTACGGTGAGGCAGTTTACGGTGAGGCAGTTTACGGTGAGGCAGTTTACTGTGAGGCAGTTTACGGTGAGGCAGTTTACTGTGAGGCAGTTTACGGTGAGGCAGTTTACGGTGAGGCAGTTTACTGTGAGGCAGTTTACTGTGAGGCCGTTTACTGTGAGGCAGTTTACGGTGAGGCAGTTTACGGTGAGGCAGTTTACTGTGAGGCAGTTTACGGTGAGGCAGTTTACGGTGAGGCAGTTTACTGTGAGGCAGTTTACGGTGAGGCAGTTTACTGTGAGGCAGTTTACTGTGAGGCAGTTTACTGTGAGGCAGTTTACTGTGAGGCAGTTTACGGTGAGGCCGTTTACGGTGAGGCAGTTTACGGTGAGGCAGTTTACTGTGAGGCAGTTTACGGTGAGGCAGTTTACGGTGAGGCAGTTTACTGTGAGGCAGTTTACTGTGAGGCCGTTTACTGTGAGGCAGTTTACGGTGAGGCAGTTTACGGTGAGGCAGTTTACTGTGAGGCAGTTTACGGTGAGGCAGTTTACGGTGAGGTAGTTTACTGTGAGGCAGTTTACGGTGAGGCAGTTTACGGTGAGGCAGTTTACGGTGAGGCAGTTTACTGTGAGGCAGTTTACTGTGAGGCAGTTTACTGTGAGCGTACCACACCTGGGCTTTGGGGAACATGTCTGGTCTACTTCGTGGAAACTAATCTTTTTTTTAAAAGTGAGCTTCATACACTTGATCTGTGAAAACCCTCTCGTCAGGATGAAAGCTCAGCGCTGTATTGTGGGGAAATGTGATTTTTACCAGCGGGGGGCATAGGGGGCTCTTATTCCCTCTGATCATCCTGCCAGGACTGTGTGTGTGCAGGGCTCCTTCTCCTTGATCATCCTGCCAGAAGTCTAAAACTTCTCTACAAGAGTTAAGAGTCCCCGGGGAATCTCAGAATGGTCCTTTTCCTCTCTAAAAAATATAACCTCACAAACACAGACAGCGCTGATATATAAACCTAAACTCCTGAACTTGAAAACATCCTTAACCTCCACACTACCTGAGACCAGACACAAAACTGATATAGGTCTAATCACCACCAGGCTCCAAGCTAGACTCTCTCTCTCTCTGCCACACGGATCTCTGAGATTTTCACCCAATAAATACTCAACAACACACACAATGTTTCTCATCTTGTAGACGTCTGACTGACTGTCTTTTACCTTTTACGCTAGCCAATAATGTTAGTTGAGATAACAGGTTGCCTATACAACTACTGCACAGATGGCTCTAAATCATATAAACACTGGCTAAACACGGTTGTTTTGCTACTTACTTTAGTTTCTAGAATTTACAACCGGTCCTGAATCGTTTGTGCGTGAATATGTTCCACTACGGTGACTGGGGGGCCTCACCTGTACACATTCCACACTGGGGGGTGTTGATGGTAGGTCCTCACGTGGACACATTCCACACTGGGGGGTGTTGATGGTAGGACCTCACCTGGACACATTCCACACTGGGGGGTGTTGATGGTAGGACCTCACCTGGACACATTCCACACTGGGTGGTGTTGATGGTAGGACCTCACCTGGACACATTCCACACTGGGGGGTGGTGATGGTAGGACCTCACCTGTACACATTCCACACTGGGGGGTGTTGATGGTAGGACCTCACCTGGACACATTGTACACTGGGGGGTGTTGATGGTAGGACCTCACCTGGACACATTCCACACTGGGTGGTGTTGATGGTAGGACCTCACCTGGACACATTCCACACTGGGGGGTGTTGATGGTAGGACCTCACCTGGACACATTGTACACTGGGGGGTGTTGATGGTAGGACCTCACCTGGACACATTCCACACTGGGGGGTGTTGATGGTAGGACCTCACCTGGACACATTCCACACTGGGGGGTGTTGATGGTAGGACCTCACCTGGACACATTGTACACTGGGGGTGTTGATGGTAGGACCTCACCTGTACACATTCCAGACTGGGGGGTGTTGATGGTAGGACCTCACCTGGACACATTCCACACTGGGTGGTGTTGATGGTAGGACCTCACCTGGACACATTCCACACTGGGGGGTGTTGATGGTAGGACCTCACCTGGACACATTCCACACTGGGTGGTGTTGATGGTAGGACCTCACCTGGACACATTCCACACTGGGGGGTGTTGATGGTAGGACCTCACCTGGACACATTCCACACTGGGGGGTGTTGATGGTAGGACCTCACCTGGACACATTCCACACTGGGGGGTGTTGATGGTAGGACCTCACCTGGACACATTGTACACTGGGGGGTGTTGATGGTAGGACCTCACCTGGACACATTCCACACTGGGGGGTGTTGATGGTAGGACCTCACCTGTACACATTGTACACTGGGGGGTGTTGATGGTAGGACCTCACCTGGACACATTGTACACTGGGGGGTGTTGATGGTAGGACCTCACCTGGACACATTGTACACTGGGGGGTGTTGATGGTAGGACCTCACCTGGACACATTCCACACTGGGGGGTGGTGATGGTAGGACCTCACCTGGACACATTCCACACTGGGGGCGTTGATGGTAGGACCTCACCTGGACACATTCCACACTGGGTGGTGTTGATGTTAGGACCTCACCTGGACACATTCCACACTGGGGGGTGTTGATGGTAGGACCTCACCTGGACACATTGTACACTGGGGGGTGTTGATGGTAGGACCTCACCTGGACACATTCCACACTGGGGGGTGTTGATGGTAGGACCTCACCTGGACACATTCCACACTGGGGGGCGTTGATGGTAGGACCTCACCTGGACACATTCCACACTGGGTGGTGTTGATGGTAGGACCTCACCTGGACGCATTCCACACTGGGGGGTGTTGATGGTAGGACCTCACCTGGACACATTGTACACTGGGGGGTGTTGATGGTAGGACCTCACATGGACACATTCCACACTGGGGGGTGTTGATGGTAGGACCTCACCTGGACACATTCCACACTGGGGGGTGTTGATGGTAGGACCTCACCTGGACACATTCCACACTGGGGGGTGTTGATGGTAGGACCTCACCTGGACACATTGTACACTGGGGGGTGTTGATGGTAGGACCTCACCTGGACACATTGTACACTGGGGGGTGTTGATGGTAGGACCTCACCTGGACACATTGTACACTGGGGGGTGTTGATGGTAGGACCTCACCTGGACACATTCCACACTGGGGGGTGTTGATGGTAGGACCTCACCTGGACACATTGTACAGTGGGTGGTGTTGATGGTAGGACCTCACCTGGACACATTCCACACTGGGGGACGTTGATGGTAGGACCTCACCTGGACACATTCCACACTGGGGGACGTTGATGGTAGGACCTCACCTGGACACATTCCACACTGGGGGGTGGTGATGGTAGGACCTCACCTGGACACATTCCACACTGGGGGGTGTTGATGGTAGGACCTCACCTGGACACATTCCACACTGGGGGGCGTTGATGGTAGGACCTCACCTGGACACATTGTACACTGGGGGGTGTTGATGGTAGGACCTCACCTGGACACATTGTACACTGGGGGGTGTTGATGGTAGGACCTCACCTGGACACATTCCACACTGGGGGGCGTTGATGGTAGGACTTCACCTGGACACATTCCACACTGGGGGGCGTTGATGGTAGGACCTCACCTGGACACATTGTACACTGGGGGGTGTTGATGGTAGGACCTCACCTGGACACATTCCACACTGGGTGGTGTTGATGGTAGGACCTCACCTGGACACATTCCACACTGGGGGGCGTTGATGGTAGGACCTCACCTGGACACATTGTACACTGGGGGGCGTTGATGGTAGGACCTCACCTGGACACATTCCACACTGGGTGTTGTTGATGGTAGGACCTCACCTGGACACATTCCACACTGGGGGGTGTTGATGGTAGGACCTCACCTGGACACATTCCACACTGGGGGGTGTTGATGGTAGGACCTCACCTGTACACATTGTACACTGGGGGGTGTTGATGGTAGGACCTCACCTGTACACATTCCACACTGGGGGGCGTTGATGGTAGGACCTCACCTGGACACATTCCACACTGGGTGGTGTTGATGGTAGGATCTCACCTGGACACATTGTACACTGGGGGGCGTTGATGGTAGGACCTCACCTGGACACATTCCACACTGGGGGGTGTTGATGGTAGGACCTCACCTGGACACATTCCACACTGGGGGGCGTTGATGGTAGGACCTCACCTGGACACATTCCACACTGGGGGGTGTTGATGGTAGGACCTCACCTGGACAGATTCCACACTGGGGGGCGTTGATGGTAGGACCTCACCTGGACACATTCCACACTGGGGGGTGTTGATGGTAGGACCTCACCTGGACACATTGTACACTGGGGGGTGTTGATGGTAGGACCTCACCTGGACACATTCCACACTGGGGGGTGTTGATGGTAGGACCTCACCTGGACACATTCCACACTGGGGGGTGTTGATGGTAGGACCTCACCTGGACACATTCCACACTGGGGGGTGTTGATGGTAGGACCTCACCTGGACACATTGTACACTGGGGGGTGTTGATGGTAGGACCTCACCTGGACACATTCCACACTGGGGGGTGTTGATGGTAGGACCTCACCTGGACACATTCCACACTGGGGGGTGTTGATGGTAGGACCTCACCTGGACACATTCCACACTGGGGGGTGTTGATGGTAGGACCTCACCTGGACACATTCCACACTGGGGGGCGTTGATGGTAGGACCTCACCTGGACACATTCCACACTGGGGGGTGTTGATGGTAGGACCTCACCTGGACACATTGTACAGTGGGGGGTGTTGATGGTAGGACCTCACCTGGACACATTGTACAGTGGGTGGTGTTGATGGTAGGACCTCACCTGGACACATTCCACACTGGGGGACGTTGATGGTAGGACCTCACCTGGACACATTCCACACTGGGGGACGTTGATGGTAGGACCTCACCTGGACACATTCCACACTGGGTGGTGTTGATGGTAGGACCTCACCTGGACACATTGTACACTGGGGGGTGTTGATGGTAGGACCTCACCTGGACACATTGTACACTGGGGGGTGTTGATGGTAGGACCTCACCTGGACACATTCCACACTGGGGGGTGTTGATGGTAGAACCTCACCTGGACACATTCCACACTGGGGGGTGTTGATGGTAGAACCTCACCTGTACACATTCCACACTGGGGGGTGTTGATGGTAGGACCTCACCTGGACACATTCCACACTGGGGGGTGTTGATGGTAGGACCTCACCTGGACACATTCCACACTGGGGGGCGTTGATGGTAGGACCTCACCTGGACACATTGTACACTGGGGGGCGTTGATGGTAGGACCTCACCTGGACACATTGTACACTGGGGGGCGTTGATGGTAGGACCTCACCTGGACACATTCCACACTGGGTGGTGTTGATGGTAGGACCTCACCTGGACACATTCCACACTGGGGGGCGTTGATGGTAGGACCTCACCTGGACACATTCCACACTGGGGGGTGTTGATGGTAGGACCTCACCTGTACACATTGTACACTGGGGGGTGTTGATGGTAGGACCTCACCTGGACACATTCCACACTGGGGGGTGTTGATGGTAGGACCTCACCTGTACACATTCCACACTGGGGGGTGTTGATGGTAGGACCTCACCTGTACACATTCCACACTGGGGGGTGTTGATGGTAGGACCTCACCTGGACACATTGTACACTGGGGGGTGTTGATGGTAGGACCTCACCTGGACACATTGTACACTGGGGGGCGTTGATGGTAGGACCTCACCTGGACACATTCCACACTGGGGGGTGTTGATGGTAGGACCTCACCTGGACACATTCCACACTGGGGGGTGTTGATGGTAGGACCTCACCTGGACACATTGTACACTGGGGGGTGTTGATGGTAGGACCTCACCTGGACACATTCCACACTGGGGGGTGTTGATGGTAGGACCTCACCTGGACACATTCCACACTGGGGGGTGTTGATGGTAGGACCTCACCTGGACACATTCCACACTGGGGGGTGTTGATGGTAGGACCTCACCTGGACACATTGTACACTGGGGGGTGTTGATGGTAGGACCTCACCTGGACACATTCCACACTGGGGGGTGTTGATGGTAGGACCTCACCTGGACACATTCCACACTGGGGGGTGTTGATGGTAGGACCTCACCTGGACACATTCCACACTGGGGGGTGTTGATGGTAGGACCTCACCTGGACACATTCCACACTGGGGGGCGTTGATGGTAGGACCTCACCTGGACACATTCCACACTGGGGGGTGTTGATGGTAGGACCTCACCTGGACACATTGTACAGTGGGGGGTGTTGATGGTAGGACCTCACCTGGACACATTGTACAGTGGGTGGTGTTGATGGTAGGACCTCACCTGGACACATTCCACACTGGGGACGTTGATGGTAGGACCTCACCTGGACACATTCCACACTGGGGGACGTTGATGGTAGGACCTCACCTGGACACATTCCACACTGGGTGGTGTTGATGGTAGGACCTCACCTGGACACATTGTACACTGGGGGGTGTTGATGGTAGGACCTCACCTGGACACATTGTACACTGGGGGGTGTTGATGGTAGGACCTCACCTGGACACATTCCACACTGGGGGGTGTTGATGGTAGAACCTCACCTGGACACATTCCACACTGGGGGGTGTTGATGGTAGAACCTCACCTGTACACATTCCACACTGGGGGGTGTTGATGGTAGGACCTCACCTGGACACATTCCACACTGGGGGGTGTTGATGGTAGGACCTCACCTGGACACATTCCACACTGGGGGGCGTTGATGGTAGGACCTCACCTGGACACATTGTACACTGGGGGGCGTTGATGGTAGGACCTCACCTGGACACATTGTACACTGGGGGGCGTTGATGGTAGGACCTCACCTGGACACATTCCACACTGGGTGGTGTTGATGGTAGGACCTCACCTGGACACATTCCACACTGGGGG
This sequence comes from Oncorhynchus keta, assembly GCF_023373465.1. Classification (NCBI taxonomy): domain Eukaryota; kingdom Metazoa; phylum Chordata; class Actinopteri; order Salmoniformes; family Salmonidae; genus Oncorhynchus; species Oncorhynchus keta. The sequence goes on from NC_068444.1 coordinate 5,265,426, forward strand.
GCGTTGATGGTAGGACCTCACCTGGACACATTCCACACTGGGGGGTGTTGATGGTAGGACCTCACCTGTACACATTGTACACTGGGGGGTGTTGATGGTAGGACCTCACCTGGACACATTCCACACTGGGGGGTGTTGATGGTAGGACCTCACCTGTACACATTCCACACTGGGGGGTGTTGATGGTAGGACCTCACCTGTACACATTCCACACTGGGGGGTGTTGATGGTAGGACCTCACCTGGACACATTGTACACTGGGGGGTGTTGATGGTAGGACCTCACCTGGACACATTGTACACTGGGGGGTGTTGATGGTAGGACCTCACCTGGACACATTCCACACTGGGGGGTGTTGATGGTAGGACCTCACCTGTACACATTCCACACTGGGTGGTGTTGATGGTAGTGTCAGGATTTGGCCAGGGTTGTTCCGGTTTTTGGTCACTAGATGCCCCCATTGTGCCTTTTGACCTTTTTGTTTTCCCTTGGTCCCCATTATTATTTGCACCTGTGCCTCGTTTCCCCTGATTTTATTTAAACCCTTTGTTTTCCTCTGTTCTTTGCTCTGTGTTTGTATGTTAGCACCCAGCCCTAGTACTCTGAGAACTCTTGTTGATCCCGGTGGACTCTCTTGTGGAATTTTATTTTTTGTTCTTGTTTTTGTTTGTTTGTTTTTTGAGTGAGTACTATAGAGTGGGTCCAGTATATGGTGCTATGGTAACAGTGAGTACTATAGAGTGGGTCCAGTATATGGTGCTATGGTAACAGTGAGTACTATAGAGGGGTCAGTATATGGGGCTATGGTAACAGTGAGTACTATAGCGTGGGTCAGTATATGGTGCTATGGTAACAGTGAGTACTGTAGAGGGGGTCAGTATATGGTGCTATGGTAACAGTGAGTACTGTAGAGGGGTCAGTATATGGTGCTATGGTAACAGTGAGTACTGTAGAGGGGGTCAGTATATGGGGCTATGGTAACAGTGAGTACTATAGGGGGATCAGTATATGGAGCTATGGTAACAGTGAGTACTATAGAGGGGTCAGTATATGGGGCTATGGTAACAGTGAGTACTATAGAGGGGTCAGTATATGGTGCTATGGTAACAGTGAGTACTGTAGAGGGGTCAGTATATGGGGCTATGGTAACAGTGAGTACTGTAGAGGGATCAGTATATGGTGCTATGGTAACAGTGAGTACTGTAGAGGGGTCAGTATATGGGGCTATGGTAACAGTGAGTACTATAGAGGGGTCAGTATATGGTGCTATGGTAACAGTGAGTACTGTAGAGTGGGTCAGTATATGGTGCTATGGTAACAGTGAGTACTGTAGAGGGGTCAGTATATGGTGCTATGGTAACAGTGAGTACTGTAGAGGGGTCAGTATATGGTGCTATGGTAACAGTGAGTACTGTAGAGGGGGTCAGTATATGGTGCTATGGTAACAGTGAGTACTGTAGAGGGGTCAGTATATGGTGCTATGGTAACAGTGAGTACTGTAGAGGGGTCAGTATATGGTGCTATGGTAACAGTGAGTACTGTAGAGGGGGTCAGTATATGGTGCTATGGTAACAGTGAGTACTGTAGAGGGGGTCCAGTATATGGTGCTATGGTAACAGTGAGTACTGTAGAGGGGGTCAGTATATGGTGCTATGGTAACAGTGAGTACTATAGAGTGGGTCCAGTATATGGTGCTATGGTAACAGTGAGTCCTGTAGAGGGGTCAGTATATGGTGCTATGGTAACAGTGAGTCCTGTAGAGGGGTCAGTATATGGTGCTATGGTAACAGTGAGTCCTGTAGAGGTCTCCCGTGGGAGACCGGTGTGTGTATGTGTTTGACTGTCTCTCCTGTAATGTAATGACCTTGACTGTCTCTACTGTAATGTAATGACCTTGACTGTCTCTACTGTAATGTAATGACCTTGACTGTCTCTACTGTAATGTAATGACCTTGACTGTCTCTACTGTAATATAATGACCTTGACTGTCTCTACTGTAATGTAATGACCTTGACTGTCTCTACTGTAATGTAATGACCTTGACTGTCTCTACTGTAATGTAATGACCTTGACTGTCTCTACTGTAATGTAATGACCTTGACTGTCTCTACTGTAATGTAATGACCTTGACTGTCTCTACTGTAATGTAATGACCTTGACTGTCTCTACTGTAATATAATGACCTTGACTGTCTCTACTGTAATGTAATGACCTTGACTGTCTCTACTGTAATATAATGACCTTGACTGTCTCTACTGTAATGTAATGACCTTGACTGTCTCTACTGTAATGTAATGACCTTGACTGTCTCTACTGTAATGTAATGACCTTGACTGTCTCTACTGTAATATAATGACCTTGACTGTCACATTGCCTTGAAGGGCTCTAACTATATCTGGGGTAAGTGCCACTTTAAGTCACACACACACGCACGCACGCACATACGCGCACACACACACACACACACACACACACACACACACACACACACACACACACACACACACACACACACACACACACACACACACACACACACACACACACACACACACACACACACCTGCAGGGGCGGTTTCACATACACATACATTACTAATGTCCAGGAGACAGACACATACATTACAACTGTCCAGGAGACAGACACATACATTACTATGGGTCCTGGTCAACAGTAGTGAACTGTGGGTCCTGGTCAACAGTAGAGCACTATGGGTCCTTGTCAACAGTAGAGCACTATGGGTCCTGGTCAACAGTAGAGCACTGTGGGTCCTGGTCAACGGTAGAGCACTATGGGTCCTCGTCAACAGTAGATCACTATGGCTCCTGGTCTAATGTAGTGCATTATGGGTCCTGGTCAACAGTAGAGCACTATGGGTCCTGGTCAACAGTAGAGCACTATGGGTCCTGGTTAACAGCAGAGCACTATGGGTCCTGGTCAACAGTAGTTAACTGTGGGTCCTGGTCAACAGTAGAGCACTATGGGTCCTGGTC
>NC_068444.1:5273419-5310068 GCF_023373465.1 Oncorhynchus keta
GGCTGGGTCTAGTCAGGTTATAGATGGTGGTGTAGATGAGGCTGGGTCTAGTCAGGTTATAGATGGTGTAGATGAGGCTGGGTCTAGTCATGTTATAGATGGTGTAGATGAGGCTGGGTCTAGTCAGGTTATAGATGGTGGTGTAGATGAGGCTGGGTCTAGTCAGGTTATAGATGGTGGTGTAGATGAGGCTGGGTCTAGTCAGGTTATAGGTGGTGTAGATGAGGCTGGGTCTAGTCAGGTTATAGATGGTGTAGATGAGGCTGGGTCTAGTCATGTTATAGATGGTGGTGTAGATGAGGCTGGGTCTAGTCATGTTATAGATGGTGTAGATGAGGCTGGGTCTAGTCAGGTTATAGGTGGTGTAGATGAGGCTGGGTCTAGTCAGGTTATAGGTGGTGTAGATGAGGCTGGGTCTAGTCATGTTATAGATGGTAGTGTAGATGAGGCTGAGTCTAGTCAGGTTATAGATGGTGTAGATGAGGCTGGGTCTAGTCAGGTTATAGATGGTGGTGTAGATGAGGCTGGGTCTAGTCAGGTTATAGATGGTGGTGTAGATGAGGCTGGGTCTAGTCAGGTTATAGATGGTGGTGTAGATGAGGCTGGGTCTAGTCAGGTTATAGATGGTAGTGTAGATGAGGCTGGGTCTAGTCAGGTTATAGATGGTGGTGTAGATGAGGCTGGGTCTAGTCAGGTTATAGGTGGTGGTGTAGATGAGGCTGAGTCTAGTCATGTTATAGATGATGTAGATGAGGCTGGGTCTAGTCATGTTATAGGTGGTGTAGATGAGGCTGGGTCTAGTCAGGTTATAGATGGTGGTGTAGATGAGGCTGGGTCTAGTCAGGTTATAGATGGTGGTGTAGATGATGCTGGGTCTAGTCAGGTTATAGATGGTGGTGTAGATGATGCTGGGTCTAGTCAGGTTATAGATGGTAGTGTAGATGAGGCTGGGTCTAGTCATGTTATAGATGGTGGTGTAGATGAGGCTGGGTCTAGTCAGGTTATAGATGGTGTAGATGAGGCTGGGTCTAGTCATGTTATAGGTGGTGTAGATGAGGCTGGGTCTAGTCATGTTATAGGTGGTGTAGATGAGGCTGGGTCTAGTCAGGTTATAGATGGTGGTGTAGATGAGGCTGGGTCTAGTCAGGTTATAGATGGTGGTGTAGATGAGGCTGGGTCTAGTCAGGTTATAGATGGTAGTGTAGATGAGGCTGGGTCTAGTCAGGTTATAGATGGTGGTGTAGATGAGGCTGGGTCTAGTCAGGTTATAGATGGTGGTGTAGATGAGGCTGGGTCTAGTCAGGTTATAGGTGGTGGTGTAGATGAGGCTGGGTCTAGTCAGGTTATAGGTGGTGTAGATGAGGCTGGGTCTAGTCATGTTATAGATGGTGTAGATGAGGCTGGGTCTAGTCAGGTTATAGATGGTGGTGTAGATGAGGCTGGGTCTAGTCATGTTATAGATGGTGTAGATGAGACTGGGTCTAGTCATGTTATAGATGGTGGTGTAGATGAGGCTGGGTCTAGTCAGGTTATAGATGGTGATATAGATGAGGCTGGGTCTACTCAGGTTATAGATGGTGGTGTAAATGAGGCTGGGTCTAGTCATGTTATAGATGGTGGTGTCGATGAGACTGGGTCTAGTCAGGTTATAGATGGTGGTGTAGATGAGGCTGGGTCTAGTCATGTTATAGATGGTGGTGTAGATGAGGCTGGGTCTAGTCAGGTTATAGATGGTGGTGTAGATGAGGCTGGGTCTAGTCAGGTTATAGATGGTAGTGTAGATGAGGCTGAGTCTAGTCAGGTTATAGGTGGTGTAGATGAGGCTGGGTCTAGTCAGGTTATAGATGGTGGTGTAGATGAGGCTGGGTCTAGTCAGGTTATAGATGGTGGTGTAGATGAGGCTGGGTCTAGTCATGTTATAGGTGGTGGTGTAGATGAGGCTGGGTCTAGTCAGGTTATAGATGGTGTAGATGAGGCTGGGTCTAGTCATGTTATAGATGGTGGTGTAGATGAGGCTGGGTCTAGTCAGGTTATAGATGGTGTAGATGAGGCTGGGTCTAGTCATGTTATAGATGGTGTAGATGAGGCTGGGTCTAGTCAGGTTATAGATGGTGGTGTAGATGAGGCTGGGTCTAGTCAGGTTATAGATGGTGGTGTAGATGAGGCTGGGTCTAGTCAGGTTATAGATGGTGTAGATGAGGCTGGGTCTAGTCATGTTATAGATGGTGTAGATGAGGCTGGGTCTAGTCAGGTTATAGATGGTGGTGTAGATGAGGCTGGGTCTAGTCAGGTTATAGATGGTGGTGTAGATGAGGCTGGGTCTAGTCAGGGTATAGGTGGTGTAGATGAGGCTGGGTCTAGTCAGGTTATAGATGGTGTAGATGAGGCTGGGTCTAGTCATGTTATAGATGGTGGTGTAGATGAGGCTGGGTCTAGTCAGGTTATAGGTGGTGGTGTAGATGAGGCTGGGTCTAGTCAGGTTATAGGTGGTGTAGATGAGGCTGGGTCTAGTCATGTTATAGATGGTGTAGATGAGGCTGGGTCTAGTCAGGTTATAGATGGTGGTGTAGATGAGGCTGGGTCTAGTCATGTTATAGATGGTGTAGATGAGACTGGGTCTAGTCATGTTATAGATGGTGGTGTAGATGAGGCTGGGTCTAGTCATGTTATAGATGGTGTAGATGAGGCTGGGTCTAGTCAGGTTATAGATGGTGGTGTAGATGAGGCTGGGTCTAGTCAGGTTATAGATGGTGGTGTAGATGAGGCTGGGTCTAGTCATGTTATAGATGGTGGTGTAGATGAGGCTGGGTCTAGTCAGGTTATAGATGGTGGTGTAGATGAGGCTGGGTCTAGTCAGGTTATAGATGGTAGTGTAGATGAGGCTGAGTCTAGTCAGGTTATAGGTGGTGTAGATGAGGCTGGGTCTAGTCAGGTTATAGATGGTGGTGTAGATGAGGCTGGGTCTAGTCAGGTTATAGATGGTGGTGTAGATGAGGCTGGGTCTAGTCAGGTTATAGATGGTGGTGTAGATGAGGCTGGGTCTAGTCAGGTTATAGATGGTGGTGTAGATGAGGCTGGGTCTAGTCAGGTTATAGATGGTGGTGTAGATGAGGCTGGGTCTAGTCAGGTTATAGATGGTGATGATGATGCTGGGTCTAGTCATGTTATAGGTGGTGTAGATGAGGCTGGGTCTAGTCAGGTTATAGATGGTGATGATGATGCTGGGTCTAGTCATGTTATAGATGGTGGTGTAGATGAGGCTGGGTCTAGTCAGGTTATAGATGGTGGTGTAGATGAGGCTGGGTCTAGTCATGTTATAGATGGTGGTGTAGATGAGGCTGGGTCTAGTCATGTTATAGGTGGTGTAGATGAGGCTGGGTCTAGTCATGTTATAGGTGGTGTAGATGAGGCTGGGTCTAGTCAAGTTATAAATGGTGGTGTAGATGAGGCTGGGTCTAGTCATGTTATAGGTGGTGTATATGAGGCTGTGTCTATTCAGGTTATAGATGGTGATGTAGTTGAGGCTGGGTCTAGTCATGTTATAGATGGTAGTGTAGATGAGGCTGGGTCTAGTCAGGTTATAGATGGTGGTGTAGATGAGGCTGGGTCTAGTCAGGTTATAGATGGTGGTGTAGATGAGGCTGGGTCTAGTCAGGTTATAGATGGTTTCTGATGTGGCTGTCTGATGGGCGGGTGACCTCTGTGGTGACCTCTGTGGTGACCTCTGTGGTGGGGAGATGTGGCTGTCTGATGGGCGGGGGACCTCTGTGGTGGGGGAGATGTCGCTGTCTGATGGGCGGGTGACCTCTGTGGTGACCTCTGTGGTGACCTCTGTTGTGGGGAGATGCGGCTGTCTGATGGGCGGGGGACCTCTGTGGTGGGGAGATGTGGCTGTCTGATGGGCGGGGGACCTCTGTGGTGACCTCTGTGGTGACCTCTGTGGTGGGGGAGATGTGGCTGTCTGATGGGCGGGGGACCTCTGTGGTGGGGGAGATGTGGCTGTCTGATGGGCGGGTGACCTCTGTGGTGACCTCTGTGGTGACCTCTGTGGTGGGGGAGATGTGGCTGTCTGATGGGCGGGGGACCTCTGTGGTGGGGGAGATGTGGCTGTCTGATGGGCGGGGGACCTCTGTGGTGGGGGAGATGTAGCTGTCTGATGGGCGGGGGACCTCTGTGGTGACCTCTGTGGTGACCTCTGTGGTGGGGGAGATGTGGCTGTCTGATGGGCGGGTGACCTCTGTGGTGACCTCTGTGGTGACCTCTGTGGTGGGGGAGATGTGGCTGTCTGATGGGCGGGGGACCTCTGTGGTGGGGAGATGTGGCTGTCTGATGGGCGGGTGACCTCTGTGGTGACCTCTGTGGTGACCTCTGTGGTGGGGAGATGTGGCTGTCTGATGGGCGGGGGACCTCTGTGGTGGGGGAGATGTGGCTGTCTGATGGGCGGGGGACCTCTGTGGTGGGGGAGATGTGGCTGTCTGATGGGCGGGGGACCTCTGTGGTGACCTCTGTGGTGACCTCTGTGGTGGGGGAGATGTGGCTGTCTGATGGGCGGGTGACCTCTGTGGTGACCTCTGTGGTGACCTCTGTGGTGTGGGGGAGATGTGGCTGTCTGATGGGCAGGTGACCTCTGTGGTGGGGAGATGTGGCTGTCTGATGGGAGGGGGACCTCTGTGGTGGGGAGATGTGGCTGTGGGGAGATGTGGCTGTCTGATGGGAGGGGGACCTCTGTGGTGGGGAGATGTGGCTGACTGATGGGCGGGGGACCTCTGACCTCTGTGGTGGGGAGATGTGGCTGTCTGATGGGCGGGGGACCTCTGTGGTGGGGAGATGTGGCTGTCTGATGGGCGGGGGACCTCTGTGGTGGGGAGATGTGGCTGGATGGGCGGGGGACCTCTGTGGTGGGGGAGATGTGGCTGTCTGATGGGCGGGGGACCTCTGTGGTGACCTCTGTGGTGACCTCTGTGGTGGGGAGATGTGGCTGTCTGATGGGCGGGGACCTCTGTGGTGGGGAGATGTGGCTGTCTGATGGGCGGGTGACCTCTGTGGTGACCTCTGTGGTGACCTCTGTGGTGGGGAGATGTGGCTGTCTGATGGGCGGGGGACCTCTGTGGTGGGGGGAGATGTGGCTGTCTGATGGGCGGGGGACCTCTGTGGTGGGGAGATGTGGCTGTCTGATGGGCGGGGGACCTCTGTGGTGACCTCTGTGGTGACCTCTGTGGTGGGGGAGATGTGGCTGTCTGATGGGCGGGTGACCTCTGTGGTGACCTCTGTGGTGACCTCTGTGGTGGGGAGATGTGGCTGTCTGATTGGCAGGTGACCTCTGTGGTGGGGAGATGTGGCTGTCTGATGGGCGGGTGACCTCTGTGGTGGGGAGATGTGGCTGTCTGATGGGAGGGGGACCTCTGTGGTGATCTCTGTGGTGGGGGAGATGTGGCTGTCTGATGGGAGGGGGACCTCTGTGGTGGGGAGATGTGGCTGTCTGATGGGAGGGGGACCTCTGTGGTGGGGAGATGTGGCTGACTGATGGGCGGGGGACCTCTGTGGTGACCTCTGTGGTGGGGGAGATGTGGCTGTCTGATGGGCGGGGGACCTCTGTGGTGGGGGAGATGTGGCTGTCTGATGGGCGGGGGACCTCTGTGGTGGGGGAGATGTGGCTGTCTGATGGGCGGGGGACCTCTGTGGTGGGGGAGATGTGGCTGTCTGATGGGAGGGGGACCTCTGTGGTGGGGGAGATGTGGGAGCGAACTTTGTGGAGTTCTATACTGAGTCGTATAGGTTAGAACTGTGTTATCCTATGTGTGCTCAGGTCTTGTTCACAAGGACTCCCTAAGCTCTCTCTGACACAGAGGGATGAAATGGACATTCCTCTGTTGTCACATGAACTGGCAGATGCCGTGACCCAGATGTCCGATGGACTCTCAATGGACCCCCGGTGCATGGCCGGGGGACATCTGGGTCACAGCATCTGCCATTCTGGGGAATAAATTGAACTTGACTTCTTTTGCGTGTGTTGCTCAGGGTGATGAGCAGAGACTGCTGCTACTGATGTCAGCTGGAGGGTAGGAGAGAGTTGTCCGATGAGCGGAGAGACTGCTGTACCCTACTGATGTCAGCTGGAGGAGGGCTGAGCTGGCGGGAGACTGTTGCTGGCCTGCTGTACCCTACTGATGTCAGCTGGAGGAGCTGAGGAGAGCTGCGGAGAGACTGCTGTACCCTACTGATGTCAGCTGGAGGAGAGCTGAGGAGAGACTGCTGTACCCTACTGATGTCAGCTGGAGGAGAGCTGAGGAGAGCTGGCGGAGAGACTGCTGTACCCTACTGATGTCAGCTGGAGGAGGGCTGAGGAGAGCTGGCGGAGAGACTGTTGTACCCTACTGATGTCAGCTGGAGCAGAGCTGAGGAGAGACTGCTGTACCCTACTGATGTCAGCTGGAGGAGGGCTGAGGAGAGCTGGCGGAGAGACTGTTGTACCCTACTGATGTCAGCTGGAGCAGAGCTGAGGAGAGCTGGCGGAGAGACTGCTGTACCCTACTGATGTCAGCTGGAGGAGGGCTGAGGAGAGCTGGCCGAGAGACTGCTGTACCCTACTGATGTCAGCTGGAGGAGAGCTGAGGAGAGACTGCTGGACCCTACTGATGTCAGCTGGAGGAGAGCGGAGGAGAGACTGCTGTACCCTACTGATGTCAGCTGGAGGAGAGACTGCTGTACCCTACTGATGTCAGCTGGCGGAGAGACTGATGTACCCTACTGATGTCAGCTGGAGGAGAGCTGAGGAGAGCTGGCCGAGAGACTGCTGTACCCTACTGATGTCAGCTGGAGGAGAGCGGAGGAGAGCTGGCGGAGAGACTGTTGTACCCTACTGATGTCAGCTGGAGGAGAGCTGAGGAGAGCTGGCCGAGAGACTGCTGTACCCTACTGATGTCAGCTGGAGGAGAGCTGAGGAGAGACTGCTGTACCCTACTGATGTCAGCTGGAGGAGAGCTGAGGAGAGACTGCTGTACCCTACTGATGTCAGCTGGAGGAGAGCTGAGGAGAGACTGCTGTACCCTACTGATGTCAGCTGGAGGAGAGCTGAGGAGAGACTGCTGTACCCTACTGATGTCAGCTGGAGGAGAGCTGAGGAGAGACTGCTAACCCTACTGATGTCAGCTGGAGGAGAGCTGAGGAGAGACTGCTGTACCCTACTGATGTCAGCTGGAGGAGAGCTGAGGAGAGCTGGCGGAGAGACTGCTGTACCCTACTGATGTCAGCTGGAGGAGAGCTGAGGAGAGACTGCTGTACCCTACTGATGTCAGCTGGAGGAGCGCTGACACTCTTATATATCCAAAGGAGCGGTTTAATGCACTTTTATTTGGCAAATGTTATCAATCAAATTAAACTCTTTATAACAGCACATTGCGTATCTCATCGGGCCTCATCTTGATACAGGGTCCTGAACCTCGTGTTTTACCGGTCACATCAGGCCTGCAGGCAGGGTTGGGTCTGGTAACCTTCCCAAAATGTTCAGAAATCCCTCGCGTTTCCAGGAATCTTTCAACCAGGATTTCTGGAAAACTTGGGAAATATATCAGTATTTTGCAACCCGACCTGCAAGTCACATTATATTGGCTTGGAAAGTATAATTTCAATCAGATTGAGGATATCCAACTGTAATTTATATTCATCTACAACCTGCATTCAGAATGACTCCCAAGGTTCATAACAATGTGAGGAGACCAGCTACTTAAACTGAAACAACCCATTTCAGTAACGGGGGGGAAAATAAATAATTGGTTTAGAAAAATGTATGTTATTTATCATTGGGCAGCGTAAAATTAATCAATCAATGTACATAGATATTCAAAACAATTACAACAACAACTACAAACACATCTACCTGCAGTAGAGCATGCTGGGAAATAAATATGTAAAATATGTACCTTTCTTCGAAAGGGTACGTTGAGAGTGTAGTGTGATGATTGTACCCTTTTTATATTGGTCACACACTCCAAAAGGGTTATTCAGCTGTTCCCATAGGAGAACACTTTTTGGGTTCCAGGGAGAACCCTTTGGGGTTCTAAGGAGAAACCTTTGGGGTTCCTAGGAGAACCCTTTTGGGTTTCAAGGAGAACCCTTTTGGGTTCCAGGTAGAACCCTTTTGGGTTCCAGGTAGAACCCTTTGGGGTTCTAAGGAGAAACCTTTTGGGATTCAAGTAGAACCCTTTTGGGTTCTAAGGAGAACCATTTTGGGATTCAAGTATAACCATTTCTGGGTTCTAAGGAGAACCCTTTTGGGATTCAAGTAGAACACTTTTGGGTTCCAGGTAGAACCCTTTGGGGTTCTAAGGAGAAACTTTTTGGGATTCAAGTAGAACCCTTTTGGGTTCTAAGGAGAACCCTTTTGGGATGCAAGTAGAACACTTTTGGGTTCCAGGTAGAACCCTTTGGGGTTCTAAGGAGAAACCTTTTGGGATTCAAGTAGAACCCTTTGGGGTTCCAAGTAGGGGGGTTTCAGGTTCCTTTGTGGAAAGGGTTCTACCTGGAACTCAAAAGTGTTCTACTTGAAACCCAAAAGGATTCTTCAAAGTGTTCTCCTATGGGGACAGGCAAACCTTTTTCGGTTCTAGATAGCACATTTTTGTCCCTAAGAGTGCCCTTATTTATAAGAGTGCACATACAACTAACTATACAATCCATGTTTATCTGCACAGCCTGAATGAATTATTCATGTGGGCTAAGTAGGGTGTGTGTGTGTGTGTGTGTGTGTGTGTGTGTGTGTGTGTGTGTGTGTGTGTGTGTGTGTGTGTGTGTGTGTGTGTGTGTGTGTGTGTGTGTGTGTGTGTGTGTGTGTGTGTGTGTACAAGACACACCCTGGCCATGGGAGTGGTCTCATTCATCATATAGTGACAGACGTTCATTCATCAGGTGGTGACAGACATTTCTATGGTGTGTGTGTGTGTGTGTGTGTGTGTGTGTGTGTGTGTGTGTGTGTGTGTGTGTGTGTGTGTGTGTGTGTGTGTGTGTGTGTGTGTGTGTGTGTGTGTGTGTGTGTGTGTGTGGTTGCATGTTACCAGCCCCTCCCCTGTCTGTGTGCGGTGGACTTTACTGCGTTATCCAAAGCTGACCTTTGGCTGGTGGTTGACCTTGGGAACTGACACTTCTCTCTCTCTCTGTCTTTCTCTCTATGTGTCTGTCTGTCTGTCTGTCTGTCTGTCTGTCTGTCTGTCTGTCTGTCTGTCTGTCTGTCTGTCTGTCTGTCTGTCTGTCTCTCTCTCTCTCTCTCTCTCTCTCTCTCTCTCTCTCTCTCTCTCTCTCTCTCTCTCTCTCTCTCTCTCTCTCTCTCTCTCTCTCTCTGTCTCTCTGTCACTGTCTCTGTCTTTTCTCTCTCTCTCTCTCTCTCTCTCTCTCTCTCTCTCTCTCTCTCTCTCTCTCTCTCTGTCACTGTCTCTGTCTTTCTCTCTCTCTCTCTGTCTCTCTCTCTCTCGCTCTCTCTGTGTCTCTCTGTCTCTGTCTCTGTCTCTCTCTCTCTCTGTGTCTCTCTGTCTCTCTCTCTCTCTCTCTCTCTCTCTCTCTCTCTCTCTCTCTCTCTCTCTCTCTCTCTCTCTCTCTCTCTCTGTCTCTCTTTCTTGATCTCTCTTTGTCTCTCTCTGTCTCTCAATTCAATTCAATTCAATTCAAGGGCTTTATTGGCATGGGAAACATGTGTTAACATTGCCAAAGCAAGTGAGGTAGACAACATACAAAGTGAATATATAAAGTGAAAAACAACAAAAATGAACAGTAAACATTACACATACAACAGTTTCAAAACAGTAAAGACATTACAAATGTCATATTATATATATATATATATATATATATATATATATATATATATATATATATATATATATATATATATATATATATATATACACATATATATATACACAATGTACAAATAATTAAAGGACACAAGATAAAATAAATAAGCATAAATATGGGTTGTATTTACAATGGTGTTTGTTCTTCACTGGTTGCCCTTTTCTCGTGGCAACAGGTCACAAATCTTGCTGCTGTGATGTCACACTGTGGAATTTCACCCAGTAGGTATGGGAGTTTTTCAAAATTGGATATGTTTTCGAATTCTTTGTGGATCTGTGTGATCTGGGGGAAATATGTCTCTCTAATATGGTCATACATTGGGCAGGAGGTTAGGAAGTGCAGCTCAGTTTCCACCTCATTTTGTGGGCAGTGAGCACATAGCCTGTCTTCTCTTGAGAGCCATGTCTGCCTACGGCGGCCTTTCTCAATAGCAAGGCTATGCTCACTGAGTCTGTACATAGTCAAAGCTTTCCTTAATTTTGGGTCAGTCACAGTGGTCAGGTATTCTGCCGCTGTTTACTCTCTGTGTAGGGCCAAATAGCATTCTAGTTTGCTCTGTTTTTTTGTTAATTCTTTCCAATGTGTTAAGTAATTATCTTTTTGTTTTCTCATGATTTGGTTGGGTCTAATTGTGCTGTTGTCCTGGGGCTCTGTAGGGTGTGTTTGTGTTTGTGAACAGAGCCCCAGGACCAGTTTGCTTAGGGGACTCTTCTCCAGGTTCATCTCTCTGTTTGTGATGGCTTTGTTATGGAAGGTTTGTGAATCGCTTCCTTTTAGGTGGTTGTAGAATTTAATGGCTCTTTTCTGGATTTTGATAATTAGTGGGTATCGGCCTAATTCTGCTCTGCATGCATTATTTGGTGTTTTACGTTGTACACGGAGGATATTTTTGCAGAATTCTGCGTGCAGAGTCTCAATTTGGTGTTTGTCCCATTTTGTGAAGTCTTGGTTGGTGAGCGGACCCCAGACCTCACAACCATAAAGGGCAATGGGCTCTATGACTGATTCAAGTATTTTTAGCCAAATCCTAATTGGTATGTTGAAATTTATGTTTCTTTTGATGGCATAGAATGCCCTTCTTGCCTTGTCTCTCAGATCGTTCACACCTTTGTGGAAGTTACCTGTGGCGCTGATGTTTAGGCCAAGGTATGTATAGTTTTTTGTGTGCTCTAGGGCAACAGTGTCGAGATGGAATTTGTATTTGTGGTCCTGGTGACTCGACCTTTTTTGGAACACCATTATTTTGGTCTTACTGAGATTTACATTCAGGGCCCATGTCTGACAGAATCTGTGCATAAGATCTAGGTGCTGCTGTAGGCCCTCCTTGGTTGGTGACAGAAGCACCAGATCATCAGCAAACAGCATGGATTTTATAATGTCATATGTTTTACCCCCAACACCACTTTCCATCAGTTTGTATAGCAGACCCTCACCCCCTCTCTCTCTCTCTTTCTCTCTCTCTCTCTCTCTCTCTCTCTCGTAGGTCCACCTGTTCTCCTTTTCTCTCTAATAACTCTCTCTCACTAATTCAATAAAGGAAACCATAGTTTGTTTGCACACCCATAGTTTGCACACCCAGGTGTTAGACTAGGAAGAGGCATGGCACAATATAGAGTTGTCAAACACACACATAAACGCGCACGCACGTATGTTCACAGATTTATGAAACACATACACACACACACACACGCGAGCGCAATATCACACACACACACACACACACAGGATATGTCACACTGTTCCCTCGTTGTTGGGGGGAATAAAGTTCATAGATTTATCACTCAGCAAACAGGTGTTAGACCAAAGCAGCAAGGTTGTCTTTTAATAGGCAGGAAGGGGTCATGAGACCTGAATGATCAAATACCAAATAGTCAACACATACTATTCACTCCCTTCCCCCACACATCACAGGTTTATAAACAGACCTGGGTTCAAATACTATTCACTCCCTTCCCCGACACATCACAGGTTTATAAACAGACCTGGGTTCAAATACTATTCACTCCCTTCCCCGACACATCACAGGTTTATAAACAGACCTGGGTTCAAATACTATTCACTCCCTTCCCCCACACATCACAGGTTTATAAACAGACCTGGGTTCAAATACTATTCACTCCCTTCCCCCACACATCACAGGTTTATAAACAGACCTGGGTTCAAATACTATTCACTCCCTTCCCCCACACATCACAGGTTTATAAACAGACCTGGGTTCAAATACTATTCGCTCCCTTCCCCCACACATCACAGGTTTATAAACAGACCTGGGTTCAAATACTATTCGCTCCCTTCCCCCACACATCACAGGTTTATAAACAGACCTGGGTTCAAATACTATTCGCTCCCTTCCTCCACACATCACAGGTTTATAAACAGACCTGGGTTCAAATACTATTCGCTCCCTTCCCCCACACATCACAGGTTTATAAACAGACCTGGGTTCAAATACTATTCACTCCCTTCCCCCACACATCACAGGTTTATAAACAGACCTGGGTTCAAATACTATTCGCTCCCTTCCCCCACACATCACAGGTTTATAAACAGACCTGGGTTCAAATACTATTCGCTCCCTTCCCCACACATCACAGGTTTATAAACAGACCTGGGTTCAAATACTATTCGCTCCCTTCCCCACACATCACAGGTTTATAAACAGACCTGGGTTCAAATACTATTCACTCCCTTCCCCACACATCACAGGTTTATAAACAGACCTGGGTTCAAATACTATTCACTCCCTTCCCCCACACATCACAGGTTTATAAACAGACCTGGGTTCAAATACTATTCGCTCCCTTCCCCCACACATCACAGGTTTATAAACAGACCTGGGTTCAAATACTATTCACTCCCTTCCCCCACACATCACAGGTTTATAAACAGACCTGGGTTCAAATACTATTCGCTCCCTTCCCCCACACATCACAGGGTTATAAACAGACCTGGGTTCAAATACTATTCACTCCCTTCCCCCACACATCACAGGTTTATAAACAGACCTGGGTTCAAATACTATCCACTCCCTTCCCCCACACATCACAGGTTTATAAACAGACCTGGGTTCAAATACTATCCACTCCCTTCCCCCACACATCACAGGTTTATAAACAGACCTGGGTTCAAATACTATTCGCTCCCTTCCTTCACACATCACAGGTTTATAAACAGACCTGGGTTCAAATACTATTCGCTCCCTTCCTCCACTCATCACAGGTTTATAAACAGACCTGGGTTCAAATACTATTCGCTCCCTTCCTCCACTCATCACAGGTTTATAAACAGACCTGGGTTCAAATACTATTCACTCCCTTCCCCCACACATCACAGGTTTATAAACAGACCTGGGTTCAAATACTATTCGCTCCCTTCCCCCACACATCACAGGTTTATAAACAGACCTGGGTTCAAATACTATTCGCTCCCTTCCTCCACTCATCACAGGTTTATAAACAGACCTGGGTTCAAATACTATTCGCTCCCTTCCTCCACACATCACAGGTTTATAAACAGACCTGGGTTCAAATACTATTCGCTCCCTTCCTCCACACATCACAGGTTTACAAACAGACCTGGGTTCAAATACTATTCGCTCCCTTCCTCCACACATCACAGGTTTACAAACAGACCTGGGTTCAAATACTATTCGCTCCCTTCCTCCACTCATCACAGGTTTATAAACAGACCTGGGTTCAAATACTATTCGCTCCCTTCCTCCACTCATCACAGGTTTATAAACAGACCTGGGTTCAAATACTATTCACTCCCTTCCCCACACATCACAGGTTTATAAACAGACCTGGGTTCAAATACTATTCGCTCCCTTCCCCACACATCACAGGTTTATAAACAGACCTGGGTTCAAATACTATTCGCTCCCTTCCTCCACTCATCACAGGTTTATAAACAGACCTGGGTTCAAATACTATTCGCTCCCTTCCTCCACACATCACAGGTTTATAAACAGACCTGGGTTCAAATACTATTCGCTCCCTTCCTCCACACATCACAGGTTTACAAACAGACCTGGGTTCAAATACTATTCGCTCCCTTCCTCCACACATCACAGGTTTACAAACAGACCTGGGTTCAAATACTATTCGCTCCCTTCCTCCACTCATCACAGGTTTATAAACAGACCTGGGTTCAAATACTATTCGCTCCCTTCCCCGACACATCACAGGGTTATAAACAGACCTGGGTTCAAATACTATTCGCTCCCTTCCTCCACTCATCACAGGTTTATAAACAGACCTGGGTTCAAATACTATTCGCTCCCTTCCTCCACTCATCACAGGTTTATAAACAGACCTGGGTTCAAATACTATTCGCTCCCTTCCCCGACACATCACAGGGTTATAAACAGACCTGGGTTCAAATACTATTCGCTCTCTTCCTCCACTCATCACAGGTTTATAAACAGACCTGGGTTCAAATACTATTCGCTCCCTTCCCCCACACATCACAGGTTTATAAACAGACATGGGTTCAAATACTATTCGCTCCCTTCCCCCACACATCACAGGTTTATAAACAGACCTGGGTTCAAATACTATTCGCTCCCTTCCTCCACTCATCACAGGTTTATAAACAGACCTGGGTTCAAATACTATTCGCTCCCTTCCTCCACTCATCACAGGGTTATAAACAGACCTGGGTTCAAATACTATTCGCTCCCTTCCTCCACTCATCCCAGGGTTATAAACAGACCTGGGTTCAAATACTATTCGCTCCCTTCCTCCACTCATCACAGGTTTATAAACAGACCTGGGTTCAAATACTATTTGCTCCCTTCCTCCACTCATCACAGGTTTATAAACAGACCTGGGTTCAAATACTATTCGTCCCCTTCCTCCACACATCACAGGATTATAAACAGACCTGGGTTCAAATACTATTCGCTCTCTTCCCCGACAGTTTCAGAGAACATTGGGCTACAGAAGACTAATTTAGTATGCCTTATTCTAGCAGTACTGACACTATTCAATGCATTGTCACGATGAAAACACAGCAGGCTCCAAGGTGTTGTGTCTCTCTTACTGTGATGTGTGTTTTGTCCTATATTTAAATTTTATTTTTTGTGTGTTTAAGACCGTCATTGTAAATATGAATTTGTTCTTAACTGACTTGCCAAGTTAAATAAAAGTTAAAATCAAATATAAAGAGAGTTGGTGGGATATTGTGCAATGATAAATGTGTGTGTACTGTAAGGGTCACAGTGGTTACTCTATGGTTGCCTTGGTAAGGTACTGTTAGACACTCTGAACGCTAGTCGCAGGCTAAGGTTGTATGTGTGTACTGTAAGGGTCACCGTGGTTACTCTATGGTTGCCTTGGTAAGGTACTGTTAGACACTCTGAACGCTAGTCGCAGGCTAAGGTTGCACATAAACAAGATGTGACTAGCTTGCTTTACAAAGAACTTCATTTTAACATTGTAGGTAATCTATGGATCCGGGGGAATCTAGGGATCCAGGGGAATCTATGGATCCGGGGGAATCTAGGGATTCAGGGGAATCTAGGGATTCAGGGGGAATCTAGGGATCCGGGGGAATCTAGGGATTCAGGGGGAATCTAGGGATCCGGGGGAATCTAGGGATCCGGGGGAATCTAGGGATCCAGGGGGAATCTAGGGATCCGGGGGAATCTAGGGATTCATGGGGAATCTAGGGATCTGGGGAATCTAGGGATCCGGGGGAATCTAGGGATCCGGGGGAATCTAGGGATCCGGGGGAATCTAGGGATCCAGGGGGAATCTAGGGATCCGGGGGAATCTAGGAATTCAGGGGGAATCTGGGAATTCAGGGGGAATCTAGGAATTCAGGGGGAATCTGGGAATTCAGGGGGAATCTAGGGAACCAGTGGGAATCTAGGAATTCAGGGGGAATCTAGAGATCCAGGGGGGAATCTAGGAATTCAGGGGGAATCTAGGGAACCAGTGGGAATCTAGGAATTCAAGGGGAATCTAGGGAACCAGGGGGAATCTAGGAATCCAGGGGGAATCTGGGAATTCAGGGGGAATCTGGGGAACCAGTGGGAATCTAGGAATTCAGGGGGATTCTAGGGATTCAGGGGGGATCTAGGGGGAATCTTGGGATCCAGGGGGGATCTAGGAATGCAGGGGGGACACTGATGTCAAATGTGTAGAAATACGCTTGGTTCTATTACTCTGCCTGGTAAAATATTATGTGTAGATTATCTTGGTTCTATTACTCTGCCTGGTCAAATATTATGTGTAGATTATCTTGGTTCTATTACTCTGCCTGGTAAAATATGATGTGTAGATTATCTTGGTTCTATTACTCTGCCTGGTAAAATATTATGTGTAGATTATCTTGGTTCTATTACTCTGCCTGGTAAAATATTATGTGTAGATTCTCTTGGTTCTATTAACCTTGGAGACCTTATACCTATCCAATCACTTATGGACATGTACTAGGACATGTACTAGGACATGTACGAGGACATGTACTAGGAACGAAGGGATTAATTCAAACCTGGCCAAAGTCATTCCACACCCTCTTTTATAATCAAATAATGGACTCTGGAATCCATCACGCAGCTTCTGTCCTCTCTCTCCCCTTGGAATCCATCACACAGCTTCTGTCCTCTCTCACCCCTAGAATCCATCACACAGCCTCTGTCCTCTCTCTCCCCTTGGAATCCATCACACAGCTTCTGTCCTCTCTCACCTCTGGAATCCATCACGCAGCCTCTGTCCTCTCTCACCTCTGGAATCCATCACGCAGCCTCTGTCCTCTCTCACGCCTTGGAATCCATCACGCAGCCTCTGTCCTTTCTCACCTCTGGAATCCATCACGCAGCCTCTGTCCTCTCTCACCTCTGGAATCCATCACGCAGCCTCTGTCCTCTCTCACCCCTTGGAATCCATCACGCAGCTTCTGTCCTCTCTCTCCCCTAGAATCCATCACGCAGCCTCTGTCCTCTCTCACCTCTGGAATCCATCACGCAGCTTCTGTCCTCTCTCTCCCCTAGAATCCATCACGCAGCCTCTGTCCTCTCTCTCCCCTAGAATCCATCACGCAGCTTCTGTCCTCTCTCACCCCTTGGAATCCATCACGCAGCTTCTGTCCTCTCTCTCCCCTAGAATCCATCACGCAGCCTCTGTCCTCTCTCACCCCTTGGAATCCATCACGCAGCCTCTGTCCTCTCTCACCCCTTGGAATCCATCACGCAGCTTCTGTCCTCTCTCTCCCCTAGAATCCATCACGCAGCCTCTGTCCTCTCTCACCCCTTGGAATCCATCACGCAGCTTCTGTCCTCTCTCTCCCCTAGAATCCATCACGCAGACTCTGTCCTCTCTCACCTCTGGAATCCATCACGCAGCTTCTGTCCTCTCTCTCCCCTAGAATCCATCACGCAGCCTCTGTCCTCTCTCACCTCTGGAATCCATCACGCGGCCTCTATCCTCTCACCCTGGAATCCATCACGCAGCCTCTGTCCTCTCACCCCTTGGAATCCATCACGCAGCCTCTGTCCTCTCTCACCTCTGGAATCCATCACGTAGCCTCTGTCCTCTCTCACCTTGGAATCCATCACGCAGCTTCTGTCCTCTCTCTCCCCTAGAATCCATCACGCAGCCTCTGTCCTCTCTCACCTCTGGAATCCATCACGCAGCCTCTATCCTCTCACCCCTTGGAATCCATCACGCAGCCTCTCTCCTCTCTCACCCCCTAGAATCCATCACGCAGCCTCTGTCCTCTCTCACCCCTTGGAATCCATCACTCAGCCTCTGTCCTCTCTCACCTCTGGAATCCATCACGCAGCCTCTATCCTCTCTCACCTCTGGAATCCATCACACAGCCTCTGTCCTCTCTCACCTCTGGAATCCATTACGCAGCCTCTATCCTCTCTCCCCTTGGAATCCATCACACAGCCTCTGTCCTCTCTCACCTCTGGAATCCATCACGCAGCCTCTGTCCTCTCACCCCTTGGAATCCATCACGCAGCCTCTCTCCTCTCTCACCCCCTAGAATCCATCACGCAGCCTCTGTCCTCTCTCACCCCTTGGAATCCATCACACAGCCTCTGTCCTCTCTCACCCTGGAATCCATCACGCGGCCTCTGTCCTCTCTCACCTCTGGAATCCATCACGCAGCCTCTATCCTCTCTCCCCTTGGAATCCATCACGCAGCCTCTGTCCTCTCTCACCTCTGGAATCCATCACGCAGCCTCGGTCCTCTCTCACCTCTGGAATCCATCACGCAGCCTCTGTCCTCTCTCACCCCTTGGAATCCATCACGCAGCCTCTGTCCTCTCTCACCCCCTAGAATCCATCACGCAGCCTCTGTCCTCTCACCCTTGCCCAGCCTATACAGGCGTGGCACTGTGAATGTCACTGCGTTGACATTACATTATAAAATAAATTATGTTATATTCCATTAAGGATGTCCTTCATCAGGCATTGCCTACAGTGTCAAGTTCTAGGTCCCAAATGGCACCCCATTCGCTATGTAGTGCATTACTTCTGACCTGGGCCCATAGGGCTCTGGTAAAAGTAGTGCACTATACACTCTTAGAAGTAAAGGTGCCTGGAAGAACCTTTTGGGATGCCACACTGGCGGAACCTTTCCCGTTCAAAAAGGTTCCTTGAGGAACCCCTCTGAAAAGGGTCTTTGAGGAACCCTTCTGAAAAGGTTCCTTGAGGAACCCCTCTGAAAAGATTCCTTGAGGAACCCCTCTGAAAAGGATCTTTGAGGAACCCTTCGGAAAAGGTTCATTGAGGAAACCCTCTGAAAATGTTCCTTGAGGAACCCCTCTGAAAAGGTTCAAACCAAAACCTTTTTGTGATGGGAGGGGTTAATTTTTTAAAATTAATATATTGTAGAGGTAGCAGCCTATGAGATTGGAGGTGTGGCTTATTGGAGGTATTGGACAAGCATTAGTGTAAATGTCATTCCTCAAATCAAATCAAATGTATTGGTCACATACACATGGTTCGTCGATGTTAATGCGAGGGAGGTGAAATGCTTGTGCTTCTAGTTTCGACAGTGCAGTAATATCTAACAAGTAATCTAACAATTCCCCAACAACTTCCTAATACACAAACATCTAAAGGGATGGGGAAAAATAATATGTATATATAAATATATGGATGAGTGATGGCCGAGCGGCATAGGCAAGATGCAGTAGATGGTATAGAGTACAGTATATACATGTGATATGAGTAACGTAAGATATGTAAACATTATTAAAGTGGCATTGGTTTATAGTGACTAGTGATCCATTTATTAAAGTGGCCAGTGGTTGGGTCTCAATGTAGGCAGCAGCCTCTCTGAGTTAGTGATGGCTGTTTAGCAGTCTGATGGCCTTGAGGTAGAAGCTGTTTTTCAGTCTCTCGGTCCCAGCTTTGATGCACCTGTACTGACCTCGCCTTCTGGATGATAGCGGGGTGAACAGGCAGTGGCTCGGGTGGTTGTTGTCCTTGATGATCTTTATGGCCTTCCGGTGACATCGGGTGGTGTAGGTGTCCTGGAGGGCAGGTAGTTTGTCCCCGGTGACATCGGGTGGTGTAGGTGTCCTGGAGGGCAGGTAGTTTGCCCCCGGTGATACGTTGTGCAGACTGCACCACCCTCTGGATTGTCTCTATACCAACATTTCGCTTGTTTGATTGCCTTGCGGAGGGAATAACTACACTGTTTATATTCGGCCATATTCCCAGTCGCCTTTCCATGGTTAAATGCGGTGGTTCACGCTTTTAGTTTTGCGTGAATGCTGCCATCCATCCACAGTTTCTGATTAGGGTAGGTTTTAACAGTCACAGTGGGTACAACATCTCCAATGCACTTCCTTATAAAGTCACTCACCGAGTCAGCGTATACGCCGATGCTATTCTCTGAGGCTACCCGGAACATTTCCCAGTCCACGTGATCAAAACAATCTTGAAGCGTGGATTCCGATTGGACCAGCGTTGAATGGTTCTAGTCACGGGTACATCCTGTTAGAGTTTCTGCCTGTAAGACGGTAGAAAGCAAGATGGAGTCGTGATCGGATTTGCCGAAAGGAGGGCGGGGGAGAACCTTGTATGCATCGCGGAAGTTAGAGTACAGTTGGCTACTGGGATTAGATCCACTGTCCTGGGTGGAGGTCCGAACAAAGGCTCCGCTTCGGGAAAGTCGTATTCCTGGTCGTAATGTTGGTAAGTTGGCGTCGCTCTTATATCCAATAGTTCCTCCCAGCTGTATGTAATAAGACTCAAGATTTTCTGGGGTAACAATGTAAGAAATAATATATAAAAAAACAAAATACAGCATAGTTTCCTAAGGACTCGAAGCGAGGCGACCCTCTCTGTCGTTGCCATCTTGCTGAGGTGTTCATCATGTTTACTTTGTACACTGCAAAAAATATATCCTTGAATATTTATGCATATTATATATTCAAATATAATATTAACAATTCTGTTTACATACTTTATAGCGTTAAAGTGATAACTATTCCAACTTCGGAAATTGCACAGGCCCTTGAGGAACTCATACACCTCCTGTAAAACCGTCAGTGTTCAACCTTAACCTGTGATGACAGAACAAATGAACAGGAATGACATTTACCAGAGCAGGTTACAGTATATATATATATATATTTTTGTGCATCTTAAAACACCGCCCCTAATAAGCCACGCCTCCAGGAACCCATTGATACATTGAACCGTTTCAAGGTTCCTACAAGGAACCCCGACAACTTACCGTCGGTGCAGATATGAACCATTGACTAGCAACTCCAGGGTTCCGCGAGTTCCACTAATTCTAAGAGTGTAGGGAGCAGGGTGTCATTTCAGCAAGGAACACAAGGTCTCCCCACCAATCAGGGGGAGGAAGGTCCCTGCTTGCTTGGAAATTGATTTGCACATTAGTAATATAACCTTAACAATAAGGTTATCTTAAAAAAAAAAAAAAAAAAAAAAGGACTTGTCATTACTTTATTGACGGTCAATTAAACATTCATAGACACATTATGAATCGTTAATAAACATTTATAATTCATTGGTTAAAATTCCAAGGAGACTTTGGTCATAAGTGTCATTAAACAACATTGAATGTATTTTTATTCCAGCAACAGCGAATAATCCATGTTCATAAATCAAAGTTACATATTTGTCCATTTGAGAAAGAGGAACTGCTCCGGTGTTTGTGTGGGTAATAGATCAATTGGATTAGATTTGATCACGATCCGTCTGGCACCGCTTTGAGAGAGAGAGAGAGAGAGAGAGAGAGAGAGAGAGAGAGAGAGAGAGAGAGAGAGAGAGAGAGAGAGAGAGAGACAGAGAGAGAGAGAGAGAGAGAGAGAGAGAGAGACAGAGAGAGAGAGGGGGGGAGGCTAATAATAGATAAAGGATAGTGCACTACATGGGGAATGGGGTGCCCTTTTGGGATACAGATTGTAATAACATAATGGAAAGTGTGAAAGGTCTCTGGTACTAACAGTGTGATTGCAAATGCCATTATTTCATTTTCTGTCTAAACGTTCAGAGCGCCTCTTTCTACTCCCGGTGATAATGAAATGCGTCTGCATTGTGCTGTTAATTTATAACATGCATTTATGAAGACGTGTTGACACCAGAACACAGACCTGGATAGACATGATCCCCAATGCTAAATTCACCCTTCTGTTTTGCTTGTTTACAGCGGGGCATTTCATAAGGAACTGTCAGGGGTGTTAAATTCACCGTTCTGTTTTGCTTGTTTACAGCGGGGCATTTCATAAGGAACTGTCAGGGGTGTTAAATTCGCCGTTCTGTTTTGCTTGTTCTGGGGATACAGGGGGGAACTGTCAGGGGTGTTAAATTCGCCATTCTGTTTTGCTTGTTCTAGGGATACAGGGGGGAACTGTCAGGGGTGTTAAATTCGCCGTTCTGTTTTGCTTGTTCTAGGGATACAGGGGGGGGGAACTGTCAGGGGTGTTAAATTCGCCGTTCTGTTTAGCCTGTTCTGGTAATACAGGGGGGAACTGTCAGGGGTGTTAAATTCACCGTTCTGTTTTGCTTGTTCTAGGGATACAGGGGGGAACTGTCAGGGGTGTTAAATTCGCCGTTCTGTTTTGCTTGTTCTAGGGATACAGGGGGGAACTGTCAGGGGTGTTAAATTCGCCGTTCTGTTTTGCTTGTTCTAGGGATACAGGGGGGAACTGTCAGGGGTGTTAAATTCGCCGTTCTGTTTTGCTTGTTCTGGGGATACAGGGGGGAACTGTCAGGGGTGTTAAATTCGCCGTTCTGTTTTGCTTGTTCTAGGGATACAGGGGGGAACTGTCAGGGGTGTTAAATTCACCGTTCTGTTTGGCTTGTTCTCTCTTTGAAGACACTTCCGGGTTGGAGCGAGTGGTCGCATCCGCATTTCGCTCCGCAGGTAGTATAACTTTTTCATTACATTTCATTATAGTACAACGGTTTGATTTGTCTAATCTTAGCAATTTCTTCTTAGCTAGCTACATAGCCGTCTTTGTATCAAAGATAATTGCGTAATTATCGTATTTCGTCGTCCTAACGTAGTCTTCACTGCTCTGCCTAGCAGCTAACCAGCTAGCAAACGTCCACCGATTAGCAGCACTGTAGAAACTATTACACTCAACTGAACGACTTGATTAGTGTAGTGTTACCTAGCTACATAGCTGTCTTTGCTGTCTTCGTATCCAAGATAATTGTGTAGCTTAGAGTGTGTAGTCTTAGAGTGATTATCTTAATTTACCGAGGTTAGCTAGCCAGCTATTTGTCGTCCTTAATGTAGGAGACACTGCTAGCTAGCCAACAGCTAGCCAACGTCTTCTGAATAGAACTCAACAACCCGGTCCCATTCCGCTTCGCTCCACAGGTAGTATCACATTTTCATTTAATTTCATTACAGTACAACGGTTTGATTTGTTTGATCGTAGCTAGCTACATAGCTAGCTACATAGCCGTCTTTGTATCAAAGATAATTGTGTAGTCTAGAGCGATTTTCTAGGTTAGCTAGCCAGCTATTGTCGTTCTTTTAACGCAACGTAACGTAATCAACACTGCTAGCTAGCCAGCTAGCCCCCGAATAGCAGCACTGTAGAAACTATTACACTCAACGGAACGACTTGATTAGTGTAGTGTCAACAACGCAGCCACTGCCAGCTAGCCTACAAAGTCAACAACGCAGCCACTGCCAGCTAGCCTACTTCAGCAGTACTGTATCATTTTAATCATTTTAGTCAATAAGATTCTTGCTACGTAAGCTTAACTTTCTGAACATTCGAGACGTGTAGTCCACTTGTCATTCCAATCTCCTTTGCATTAGCATAGCCTCTTCTGTAGCCTGTCAACTATGTGTCTGTCTATCCCTGTTCTCTCCTCTCTGCACAGACCATACAAACGCTCCACACCGCGTGGCCGCGGCCACCCTAATCTGGTGGTCCCAGAGCGCACGACCCACGTGGAGTTCCAGGTCTCCGGTAGCCTCTGGAACTGCCGATCTGCGGCCAACAAGGCAGAGTTCATCTCAGCCTATGCCTCCCTCCAGTCCCTCGACTTCTTGGCACTGACGGAAACATGGATCACCACAGATAACACTGCCACTCCTACTGCTCTCTCTTCGTCCGCCCACGTGTTCTCGCACATACCGAGAGCTTCTGGTCAGCGGGGTGGTGGCACCGGGATCCTCATCTCTCCCAAGTGGTCATTCTCTCTTTCTCCCGTTACCCATCTGTCTATCGCCTCCTTTGAATTCCATGCTGTCACAGTTACCAGCCCTTTCAAACTTAACATCCTTATCATTTATCGCCCTCCAGGTTCCCTCGGAGAGTTCATCAATGAGCTTGATGCCTTGATAAGCTCCTTTCCTGAGGACGGCTCACCTCTCACAGTTCTGGGCGACTTTAACCTCCCCACGTCTACCTTTGACTCATTCCTCTCTGCCTCCTTCTTTCCACTCCTCTCCTCTTTTGACCTCACCCTCTCACCTTCCCCCTACTCACAAGGCAGGCAATACGCTCGACCTCATCTTTACTAGATGCTGTTCTTCCACTAACCTCATTGCAACTCCCCTCCAAGTCTCCGACCACTACCTTGTATCCTTTTCCCTCTCGCTCTCATCCAACACTTCCCACACTGCCCCTACTCGGATGGTATCGCGCCGTCCCAACCTTCGCTCTCTCTCCCCCGCTACTCTCTCCTCTTCCATCCTATCATCTCTTCCCTCTGCTCAAACCTTCTCCAACCTATCTCCTGATTCTGCCTCCTCAACCCTCCTCTCCTCCCTCTCCAGATGAAATCTTGCGTCTTGTGACGGCCGGCCGCCCAACAACCTGCCCGCTTGACCCTATCCCCTCCTCTCTTCTCCAGACCATTTCCGGAGACCTTCTCCCTTACCTCACCTCGCTCATCAACTCATCCCTGACCGCTGGCCACGTCCCTTCCGTCTTCAAGAGAGCGAGAGTTGCACCCCTTCTGAAAAAACCTACACTCGATCCCTCCGATGTCAACAACTACAGACCAGTATCCCTTCTTTCTTTTCTCTCCAAAACTCTTGAACGTGCCGTCCTTGGCCAGCTCTCCCGCTATCTCTCTCAGAATGACCTTCTTGATCCAAATCAGTCAGGTTTCAAGACTAGTCATTCAACTGAGACTGCTCTTCTCTGTATCACGGAGGCGCTCCGCACTGCTAAAGCTAACTCTCTCTCCTCTGCTCTCATCCTTCTAGACCTATCGGCTGCCTTCGATACTGTGAACCATCAGATCCTCCTCTCCACCCTCTCCGAGTTGGGCATCTCCGGCGCGGCCCACGCTTGGTTGCGTCCTACCTGACAGGTCGCTCCTACCAGGTGGCGTGGCGAGAATCTGTCTCCTCACCACGCGCTCTCACCACTGGTGTCCCCAGGGCTCTGTTCTAGGCCCTCTCCTATTCTCGCTATACACCAAGTCACTTGGCTCTGTCATAACCTCACATGGTCTCTCCTATCATTGCTATGCAGACGACACACAATTAATCTTCTCCTTTCCCCCTTCTGATGACCAGGTGGCGAATCGCATCTCTGCATGTCTGGCAGACATATCAGTGTGGATGACGGATCACCACCTCAAGCTGAACCTCGGCAAGACGGAGCTGCTCTTCCTCCCGGGGAAGGACTGCCCGTTCCATGATCTCGCCATCACGGTTGACAACTCCATTGTGTCCTCCTCCCAGAGCGCTAAGAACCTTGGCGTGATCCTGGACAACACCCTGTCGTTCTCAACTAACATCAAGGCGGTGGCCCGTTCCTGTAGGTTCATGCTCTACAACATCCGCAGAGTACGACCCTGCCTCACACAGGAAGCGGCGCAGGTCCTAATCCAGGCACTTGTCATCTCCCGTCTGGATTACTGCAACTCGCTGTTGGCTGGGCTCCCTGCCTGTGCCATTAAACCCCTACAACTCATCCAGAACGCCGCAGCCCGTCTGGTGTTCAACCTTCCCAAGTTCTCTCACGTCACCCCGCTCCTCCGCTCTCCTCCAGTTGAAGCTCGCATCCGCTACAAGACCATGGTGCTTGCCTACGGAGCTGTGAGGGGAACGGCACCTCAGTACCTCCAGGCTCTGATCAGGCCCTACACCCAAACAAGGGCACTGCGTTCATCCACCTCTGGCCTGCTCGCCTCCCTACCACTGAGGAAGTACAGTTCCCGCTCAGCCCAGTCAAAACTGTTCGCTGCTCTGGCCCCCCAATGGTGGAACAAACTCCCTCACGACGCCAGGACAGCGGAGTCAATCACCACCTTCCGGAGACACCTGAAACCCCACCTCTTTAAGGAATACCTAGGATAGGATAAGTAATCCTTCTCACCCCCCCCTTCTAAGATTTAGATGCACTATTGTAAAGTGACTGTTCCACTGGATGTCATAAGGTGAATGCACCAATTTGTCACTCTGGATAAGAGCGTCTGCTAAATGACTTAAATGTTAAATGTTAAATGTTCTGGGGATACAGGGGGGAACTGTCAGGGTGTTAAATTCGCCGTTCTGTTTGGCTTGTTCTGGGGATACAGGGGGGAACTGTCAGGGGAGCTCTAACATAGTTACATCACCAATTTGTTTTAATAAAGGCACTAACGTGGCGGCAGTTCTTACACCTGGGGCCCAAGTCCCTCTTTATACAGTATCAGTCAACAGTTTGGACACACCTTCTCATTCAAGGGTTTTTCTTTATTTTTACTATTTTCTACATTGTAGAATAACAGTGAAGACATCAAAACTATGAAATAACACAAATGGAATCATGTAGTAACCCAAAAAGTGTTAAACAAATCAAAACATATTTTTATATTTGAGATTCTTCAAAGTAGCCACCCCTTGATGACAGCTTTGCACACTCTTTACATTAAAAGTGAATTTGTGGAATTTCTTTCATTCTTAATCAGTTGTGTTGTGACAAGGTAGGGGTGGTATACAGAAGATGGCCCTATCTGGTAAAAGACCAAGTCCATATTACGGCAAGAATTGGTCAAATAAGCAAAGAGAAACGACAGCCCATCATTACTTTAAGACATGAAGGTCAGTCAATGCCGGGAAATTTCAAGAAATGTCAAAAGTTTCTTCAAGTGCAGTCGCAAAAAACCACCAAGCGCTATGATGAAACTGGTTCTCATGAGGAACGCCACAGGAAAGGAAGTTGCAAAAAACCACCAAGCGCTATGATGAAACTGGTTCTCATGAGGAACGCCACAGGAAAGGAAGTCGCAAAAAAACATCAAGCGCCATGATGCAACTGGTTCTCATGAGGAACACCACAGGAAAGGAAGTCGCAAAAAACCATCAAGCGCTATGATGCAACTGGTCGCAAAAAAATGCTTTGTCATTATTGGGTATTGTGATGTCAATATTGGGTATTGTGATGTCATTATTGGGTATTGTGATGTCATTATGAGGTATTGTGATGTCATTATGGGGGTATTGTAATGTCATTACTGGGTATTGTGATGTCATTATAGGGTATTGTGATGTCATTATGGGGTATTGTGATGTCATTATGGGGTATTGTGATGTCATTATAAGGTATTGTGATGTCATTACGGGGTATTGTGATGTCATTACGGGGTATTGTGATGTCATTATGGGGCATTGTGATGTCATTATGAGGTATTGTGATGTCATTATGGGGGTATTGTGATGCCATTATGGGGTATTGTGATGTCATTATGAGGTATTGTGATGTCATTATGGGGGTATTGTAATGTCATTACTGGGTATTGTGATGTCATTATAGGGTATTGTGATGTCATTATGGGGTATTGTGATGTCATTATGGGGTATTGTGATGTCATTATTGGGTATTGTGATGTCATTATGGGGTATTGTGATGTCATTTTTGGGTATTGTGATGTCATTATGAGGTATTGTGATGTCATTATGGGGTATTGTGATGTCATTATAAGGTATTGTGATGTCATTACGGGGTATTGTGATGTCATTACGGGGTATTGTGATGTCATTATGGGGCATTGTGATGTCATTATGAGGTATTGTGATGTCATTATGGGGGTATTGTGATGTCATTATGGGGTATTGTGATGTCATTATGAGGTATTGTGATGTCGTTATGGGGGTATTGTGATGTCATTATGAAGTATTGTGAGGTCATTATGGGGTATTGTGATGTCGTTATGGGGGTATTGTGATGTCATTATGAAGTATTGTGAGGTCATTATGGGGGTATTGTGATGTCATTATGGGGTATTGTGATATCATTATGGGGTATTGTGATGCCATTTTTGGGTATTGTGATGTCATTATGGGGGTATTGTGATGTCATTATGGGGTATTGTGATATCATAATGGGGTATTGTGTGCTTCATGAAATGGGTTTCCATGGCGAAGCAGCCGCACACAAGCCTAAGATCACCATGCTCAATGCCAAGAGTCGTCTGGAGTGGTGTATACCTCGCCACCATTGGACTCTGGAGCAGTGGAAACGCGTTCTCTGGAGTGATGAATCACGCTTCACCATCTGGCAGTCCGACGGATGAATCTGGGTTTGGCGGAAGCCAGGAGAACGCTACTTGCCCGAATGCACGAGCAGGTGTCCACATACTTCTGGTCATGTAGTGTAGCTAATTAGCACATGTTATAACAGGGAGATATTGACATGTGGGAACAGTAGCCTTATAAAGGTGTTATCAATTTAATGTTTTGTTTTTAAAAAACGGTTTCTTGCTGATATCATAGATAAGGTCCTTCTGCTTCCAAGACCGTACTCCAAGCGATGCCTGTTGATGTTTAGACCGAGTGTTGGGGCTCTTAATCACAAAACTCCCTTGTACAGAAGACACCTTCTTCCTGTGACTTAAAAAACAATAATAATAATGGAACTGAGAGTCATGATTATGGGAGAACAGTAGCCTAGCCTACTTACTTACTAAAGTGCAATACGTGATTTAAACACAGCTTGCTGTGTGAAGGTGATGAACATCTAAGGGTAAGGGCAAAATCCTCAAAGTGCGGTTTGACAACTCAATTGGATCACATAGATGTTCTATCGGCTCTCTGCCTCGGTAGTTATTTGTCTGTAAACTAGAATGGACCGGAGCGCATTATCTGATTTGGTCGAATCATCCGCTCTCTATACCGGGAAATATGAAGCACGTGGAATAGTCTTTTCTCTCATTCGATGAAAAGTGTTTACACCCGCCCTTAGGTGACTGATCTGCCAATCGGATTTCTTCTTACGCATTTCTTTGAAATTATTATTTAAAGTCTGTGGTTAGAGCCATGGCTTTTCCTCACTTTTTTTTTCTTTTTCGCGCTGCTCTTTCTACATCTTATGTCGTAGCGAATTGCAATAACAGAAATGAAACGGAATTTCATAAATCGATCATGGCTTTCATTCTGAGTTATAGTTAAAGGTATTATTAGCTGTCTAGGCTACTGTACAGTGCTGAGTGTGTGCAACCTCGCCTCTGTTTCTGAAATGCATTTCTGGGGCTGTGTTGTGTGTAAACGGTAAACCCATCCACCTGCCTCCCACTGTCTCCACCTCCCTCCCCCCCTCTCCACCTGCCTCCCTCTCCACCTCCACCTCCTCTCCGCCTCCCTCCCTCTCCACCTCCATCTCCGCCTCCATCTCCGCCTCCCTCCCTCTCTGCCTCCCTCCCTCTCCACCTCCATCTCCGCCTCCCTCCCTCTCCGCCTCCCTCTCCACCTCCATCTCCGCCTCCCTCCATCTCCGCCTCCCTCCCTCTCTGCCTCCCTCCCTCTCCACCTCCTCTCCGCCTCCCTCCATATCCGCCTCCCTCCCTCTCTGCCTCCCTCCCTCTCCACCTCCTCTCCGCCTCCCTCTCCACCTCCATCTCTGCCTCCCTTCATCTCCGCCTCCCTCTCTGCCTCCCTCCCTCTCCACATCCTCTCCGCCTCCACATCCTCTCCGCCTCCCTCTCCACCTCCATCCCCGCCTCCCTCCCTCTCCGCCTCCCTCCATCTCCGCCTCCCTCCCTCTCCGCCTCCCTCCATCTCCGCCTCCCTCCCTCTCCGACCTCCCTCCCTCTCCGCCTCCCTCCCTCTCCGCCTCCCTCCATCTCCGCCTCCCTCCCTCTCCGACCTCCCTCCCTCTCCGCCTCCCTCCATCTCCGCCTCCCTCCCTCTCCGCCCTCCCTCCCCCTCCGCCTCCCTCCATCTCCGCCTCCCTCCCTCTCCGCCTCCCTCCATCTCCGCCTCCCTCCCTCTCCGACCTCCCTCCCTCTCCGCCTCCCTCCATCTCCGCCTCCCTCCATCTCTGCCTCCCTCTCCGCCTCCCTCCATCGCTCTCCGCCCTCTCCATCTCTTCTCCACCTGCCTCCCTCCCTCCCGCCTCCCTCCCTCTCCGCCTCCCTCCCTCTCCGCCTCCCTCCCTCTCCGACTCCCTCCATCTCCGCCTCCCTCCATCTCCGCCTCCCTCTCCGCCTCCCTCCATCCCTCTCCGGCCTCTCCATCTCTTCTCCGCCTGCCTGCCTCCCTCCCGCCTCCCTCCCTCTCCACCTCTTCTCCGCCTACCTCCCTCCCTCTCCACCTCTTCTCCGCCTACCTCCCTCCCTCTCCACCTCTTCTCCGCCTACCTCCCTCCCTCTCCACCTCTTCTCCGCCTACCTCCCTCCCTCTCCACCTCTTCTCCGCCTACCTCCCTCCCTCTCCACCTCTTCTCCGCCTGCCTGCCGCCTCCCTCCCTCTCCATCTCTTCTCCGCCTCCCGCCTCCCTCTCCGCCTCCCGCCTCCCTATCCGCCTCCCTCTCCGCCTCCCTCCCTCTCTGCCAGCCACGGTCTCGCCTGGTCCGCTTGCAGGATTCGCCTCTCCGAGCCTTCCGGATATTTCACTACAGAGATGGCTGCGAATGTGTGTAGATCAGTCCTTCTCTTGTCCCGTAGCAGCGGACATGTGGCCAGCGGGCTCCCCGCACTTGTTATCTCGTCACAGCGGCACCAGCAGCACATGAGACCGGTAAGACCTCAGACCTAGAAGCGGGCGAGGTGCGGGATAAGGGAGGGCAGCGATGGGCTATTTTGACTGTAGCTTTAATGACTGGGCTTGCTAAGGAAGTAACGCTAACAAGCATCGTTAATAGTATTTATCTTCGTTGATATTAGTTGACTAAACTTTGTTTAGCTTGGATATAATGGCAGTTTTTTTGTCGGAAGTATTTTTGTTTGTTGCTACAACTGTTTAAAACGGGATACAGTCAGTCAATCACCTCCGGCGTTTTGTTTTGACAGCAATGCAGTTTTTAGGTGTCCTCTGTCGACCACTGGCCCGCAGTCTATAGTAATGTAGCTGTGTGGGCATGATTTACAATGTCCCAGGCTTGGTGTGAGCCTTTTGCTCTCTATTCATTCGTATGAACCATATCAACGGATTGAATCTAACTACAATCGTTGGGTGTGTATTTGTTGTTGTCGCACGGGATCACCTTGAATGCAACAGTGAGCTACAACGTCCCAACTTCAATGTTGATGAAGTGCGAACAGCTGCACGGTAATATGGATGTGGCACCGTCCGCGGTTTGGACACCGATGGAAATGGATATACCACCTTGTGTTTTATCGTTCTCCATTGACCTGGTTTACCCAATGCTCGCCATTCTATACATTTTTGTAATAGATATATAATAATAGCCCCGTTGGTTTTGTTTTCCCATGTCAATCGATGAGTGAATGAGAGAGAAAGCCTCGTGTGTGTGTGTGTGTAGTACGATAGCGGCATGACAGTGCGGCAGAATATAACTCCTTGTCTTGTCGTGGGGTGAAGCCCTGCGTCTCCCTATAAGCGGCAGGGGAACTACATGCAGGAAGTGTAGTACAGCAGAACCAAGGAGTTCCACAGACGTCAGTGTGCTGCTCTATATCCCTCCCTCTCTCACTCCCTCCATCCCTCTCACCCTCCCTCCCTCCCTCCCTTCCTCCATCCCTCTCACCCTCCCTCCCTCCCTCCCTCCCTCCCTCCCTCCCTCCCTCCATCCCTCCATCCCTCCCTCCCTCTCACCCTCCCTCCCTTCCTCCATCCCTCTCACCCTCCCTCCCTCCCTCCCTCCCTCCCTCCCTCCCTCCCTCCCTCCTCTGCGGGGGTGTTTCCCTGTTCGGCTAAGAGCTCCAGGGTTTTCTTCCTGCAAGCTCAGGGCCCTGGAGGAATACATTATGCTTGTGCAGCACCACACACACACACACACACACACACACACACACACACACACACACACACACACACACACACACACACACACACACACACACACACACACACACACACACACACACACACACACACACACACACACACACACACACACACACACACACACACACACACACACACACACACACACATCGGTCACACTGGGTTGATTCCACACTGGCAGAAAGGTAATTGTGTTTGTGAGGTCCTGCCAATACTTCTAAATGGTGCAGTAATTACATCTGAGCCAGTCCACATTGCGTGTGTGTGTGTGTGTGTGTGAGAGACTGTCCGCTTCAACTGAAACTCCTCAATAACAACCAGATGAGGGACGGAGACAGGACGAGATAGAGAGAGTGAGACAGAGAGCAATACAATGGAATGAGGATGTGAAGTAATGATTCCATCTCCCGAAGTCTTTGAAGAGGTAGGGCTTCAGATGATTATCTTAAATCCACAGCCACCCTCCCACCCCTCCTCATCCCTCCCTCCCTCCCTCCCTCTCACCCCTCCTCATCCCCAAAGGGACGGAGAGAGTTGGCAAGTAGGGCTGGCAAAAATGATTGTATAACCATGTAACCGAAAGGTTATGGGATTAAGAACGTCATGAAAATAAAATAACCGTAAAAAACCATTTTTTAAATAAGAATATATTTAATACTGTGGCAGTATGAATAATAATATAAGCTGTATTCTTAACAATGTGTTGCTCCTCCCTGAGACGAGCAAGGTGCAGCTTCAGAGGAGAGGGGAAATACATGCATAAATATATATATTTATTAAAATATATATTTAAAAAAGAATACTATTCCGAAGGGTTATTACGGAGACCGTGGTCATTTGGTTAGCCATCATCCACAGTTCCTTTGTCGGTCACAGCCCTGTTGGTGAGTTAGCAACTCAAATAAATAGCTCGAGCCCTCTGGGTTTTACACGACTGTTCCCACGACTGCTGGCACTGGTGCTACGACCTCTTTCAGAATCAGAACATGATTTTGTTGCACCGATTTTCTCTCTATATATTTTATTTTTTATTTTATTTTTTATTTACAATTGATAATGGACCTTATGTTCTTAACATTGATTTGGCAAAGCAAAGCCTGTACAAAAAAAGATGGCTATTTATTGCAGTTTTCAAGGTGCCATGTTTTCTTTTCTGCGAATTAGAAATATAATAATACTTGATACCAAAAAGCATAAAAAATAATAAAAAAGAGGGAAGAAGGACTTCAGGTTTCTCAGAATCACCTGTGAAATCAATATTTTAGTGTAGTTGACCCATTATATAAGGCATGCACACCAGCCAGACAGCTGTGTTTGGCTAACAGATGATGCATATAATCCTGTTTCTGCCAGGTAGGAATAGTCTACTTTGTAGTTACCTTTTTAAATTACCTTTCCGTCTACCTCAAAAACGGTTAGGCTATCGTTAGCATCGCTAACGGCGACATAAAATCTTAGAGGTGTCGGCCCTACGTGTACCGAGCACGGCCGGGCTCGGCATTCAGGTCTATTTACCAGGACGGGCCAGTGCACACGAATGGGGGAGATGGGGAGAACTGGGGGAGGTGGGGAGAACTGGGGAGAACTGGGGGAGGTGGGGAGAACTGGGGAGAACTGGGGGAGGTGGGGAGAACTGGGGGAGGTGGGGAGACTGGGAGAACTGGGGAGAACGGGGGGAGGTGGGGAGAACTGGGGAGGTGGGGAGAACTGGGGGAGGTGGGGAGAACTGGGGAGAACTGGGGGAGGTGGGGAGAACTGGGGGAGGTGGGGAGAACTGGGGAGAACTGGGGAGGTGGGGAGAACTGGGGAGGTGGGGAGAACTGGGGGAGGTGGGGAGAACTGGGGGAGGTGGGGAGAACTGGGGAGAACTGGGGAGGTGGGGAGAACTGGGGAGAACTGGGGGAGGTGGGGAGAACTGGGGGAGGTGGGGAGAACTGGGGGAGGTGGGGAGAACTGGGGGAGGTGGGGAGAACTGGGGAGAACTGGGGGAGGTGGGGAGAACTGGGGAGAACTGGGGGAGGTGGGGAGAACTGGGGAGGTGGGGAGAACTGGGGAGGTGGGGAGAACTGGGGAGGTGGGGAGAACTGGGGAGAACTGGGGGAGGTGGGGAGAACTGGGGAGAACTGGGGGAGGTGGGGAGAACTGGGGAGGTGGGGAGAACTGGGGGAGGTGGGGAGAACTGGGGAGAACTGGGGGAGGTGGGGAGAACTGGGGAGAACTGGGGAGGTGGGGAGAACTGGGGAGGTGGGGAGAACTGGGGAGGTGGGGAGAACTGGGGAGGTGGGGAGAACTGGGGGAGGTGGGGAGACCTGGGGGAGGTGGGGAGAACTGGGGAGAACTGGGGGAGGTGGGGAGAACTGGGGGAAGTGGGGAGAACTGGGGGAGGTGGGGAGAAGATCTGACATGAAAGTGAATGCTGTGTGCGTCATTTCAATAGCAAGTGATTTTATCTTTCATTTGTCGACAAGTTACAGGGTTCATACACACATTGGCCTACAGGGTTCATACACACATTGGCCTACAGGGTTCATACACACATTGGCCTACAGGGTTCATACACACATTGGCCTACAGGGTTCATACACACATTGGCCTACAGGGTTCATACACACATTGGCCTACAGGGTTCATACACACATTGGCCTACAGGGTTCATACACACATTGGCCTACAGGGTTCATACACACATTGGCCTACAGGGTTCATACACACATTGGCCTACAGGGTTCATACACACATTGGCCTACAGGGTTCATACACACATTGGCCTACAGGGTTCATACACACATTGGCCTACAGGGTTCATACACACATTGGCCTACAGGGTTCATACACACATTGGCCTACAGGGTTCATACACACATTGGCCTACAGGGTTCATACACACATTGGCCTACAGGGTTCATACACACATTGGCCTACAGGGTTCATACACACATTGGCCTACAGGGTTCATACACACATTGGCCTACAGGGTTCATACACACATTGGCCTACAGGGTTCATACACACATTGGCCTACAGGGTTCATACACACATTGGCCTACAGGGTTCATACACACATTGGCCTACAGGGTTCATACACACATTGGCCTACAGGGTTCATACACACATTGGCCTACAGGGTTCATACACACATTGGCCTACAGGGTTCATACACACATTGGCCTACAGGGTTCATACACACATTGGCCTACAGGGTTCATACACACATTGGCCTACAGGGTTCATACACACATTGGCCTACAGGGTTCATACACACATTGGCCTACAGGGTTCATACACACATTGGCCTACAGGGTTCATACACACATTGGCCTACAGGGTTCATACACACATTGGCCTACAGGGTTCATACACACATTGGCCTACAGGGTTCATACACACATTGGCCTACAGGGTTCATACACACATTGGCCTACAGGGTTCATACACACATTGGCCTACAGGGTTCATACACACATTGGCCTACAGGGTTCATACACACATTGGCCTACAGGGTTCATACACACATTGGCCTACAGGGTTCATACACACATTGGCCTACAGGGTTCATACACACATTGGCCTACAGGGTTCATACACACATTGGCCTACAGGGTTCATACACACATTGGCCTACAGGGTTCATACACACATTGGCCTACAGGGTTCATACACACATTGGCAAGACAAGTTACAGGGTTCATACACACATTGGCCTACAGGGTTCATACACACATTGGCCTACAGGGTTCATACACACATTGGCCTACAGGGTTCATACACACATTGGCCTACAGGGTTCATACACACATTGGCCTACAGGGTTCATACACACATTGGCCTACAGGGTTCATACACACATTGGCCTACAGGGTTCATACACACATTGGCCTACAGGGTTCATACACACATTGGCCTACAGGGTTCATACACACATTGGCCTACAGGGTTCATACACACATTGGCCTACAGGGTTCATACACACATTGGCCTACAGGGTTCATACACACATTGGCCTACAGGGTTCATACACACATTGGCCTACAGGGTTCATACACACATTGGCCTACAGGGTTCATACACACATTGGCCTACAGGGTTCATACACACATTGGCCTACAGGGTTCATACACACATTGGCCTACAGGGTTCATACACACATTGGCCTACAGGGTTCATACACACATTGGCCTACAGGGTTCATACACACATTGGCCTACAGGGTTCATACACATTGGCCTACAGGGTTCATACACACATTGGCCTACAGGGTTCATACACACATTGGCCTACAGGGTTCATACACACATTGGCCTACAGGGTTCATACACACATTGGCCTACAGGGTTCATACACACATTGGCCTACAGGGTTCATACACACATTGGCCTACAGGGTTCATACACACATTGGCCTACAGGGTTCATACACACATTGGCCTACAGGGTTCATACACACATTGGCCTACAGGGTTCATACACACATTGGCCTACAGGGTTCATACACACATTGGCCTACAGGGTTCATACACACATTGGCAAGTCAAAATCAAACACTTACATTTGTTATTTATTTTTTTAATAACCCTTTCAAGTTATTTTTCAAGTAACCTTTTCACTGTTGTACTAACCTATAGAGGAAAAAAAATCTCCCTTCAAAATGTATGCTAAACAGCATGCATTACAAATAGTGTGTTTTTTTAAAGGCCTACCCAATGATAGTATGCATTGACACATCATTTTAGCTGTAGCTGGTCAGTCTGTCCATGTGGTAGCTGGTCAGTCTGTCCATGTGGTAGCTGGTCAGTCTGTCCATGTGGTAGCTGGTCAGTCTGTCCATGTGGTAGCTGGTCAGTCTGTCCATGTGGTAGCTGGTCAGTCTGTCCATGTGGTAGCTGGTCAGTCTGTCCATGTGGTAGCTGGTCAGTCTGTCCATGTGGTAGCTGGTCAGTCTGTCCATGTGGTAGCTGGTCAGTCTGTCCATGTGGTAGCTGGTCAGTCTGTCCATGTGGTAGCTGGTCAGTCTGTCCATGTGGTAGCTGGTCAGTCTGTCCATGTGGTAGCTGGTCAGTCTGTCAGTCTGTCCATGTGGTAGCTGGTCAGTCTGTCCATGTGGTAGCTGGTCACTGTGTCCATGTGGTAGCTGGTCAGTCTGTCCATGTGGTAGCTGGTCAGTCTG
>NC_068444.1:5310168-5392668 GCF_023373465.1 Oncorhynchus keta
GTCAGTCTGTCCATGTGGTAGCTGGTCAGTCTGTCCATGTGGTAGCTGGTCAGTCTGTCCATGTGGTAGCTGGTCAGTCTGTCCATGTGGTAGCTGGTCAGT
Organism: Oncorhynchus keta; assembly: GCF_023373465.1. Classification (NCBI taxonomy): domain Eukaryota; kingdom Metazoa; phylum Chordata; class Actinopteri; order Salmoniformes; family Salmonidae; genus Oncorhynchus; species Oncorhynchus keta. Next base: position 5,310,271 of record NC_068444.1, read on the forward strand.
CTGTCCATGTGGTAGCTGGTCAGTCTGTCATGTGGTAGCTGGTCAGTCTGTCCATGTGGTAGCTGGTCAGTCTGTCCATGTGGTAGCTGGTCAGTCTGTCCATGTGGTCAGTCTGTCCATAGCTGGTCAGTTCTGGTGGTAGTCACTGTGTCCATGTGGTAGCTGGTCAGTCTGTCCATGTGGTAGCTGGTCAGTCTGTCCATGTGGTAGCTGGTCAGTCTGTCCATGTGTAGCTAGTCACTGTGTCCATGTGGTAGCTGGTCAGTCTGTCCATGTGGTAGCTGGTCAGTCTGTCCATGTGGTAGCAGTCACTGTGTCATGTGGTAGCTGGTCACTGTCTGTCCATCTGTCCCGTGGTAGCTGGTCAGTCTGTGGTGGCTGGTCAGTGTCCATGTGGTAGCTGGTCAGTCTGTCCATGTGGTAGCTGGTCACTCTGTCCATGTGGTAGCTGGTCAGTCTGTCCATGTGGTAGCTGGTCAGCTGTCCATGTCAGTCTGTCCATGTGGTAGCTGGTCACTGTGTCCATGTGGTAGCTGGTCAGTCTGTCCATGTGGTAGCTGGTCACTCTGTCCATGTGCTGGTCAGCTGGTCACTGTGTCCATGTGGTAGCTGGTCAGTCTGTCCATGTCCATGGTAGCTGGTCAGTCTGTCCATGTGGTAGCTGGTCAGTCTGTCCATGTGGTAGCTGGTCAGTCTGTCCATGTGGTAGCTGGTCAGTCTGTCCATGTGGTAGCTGGTCACTGTGTCCATGTGGTAGCTGGTCAGTCTGTCCATGTGGTAGCTGGTCAGTCTGTCCATGTGGTAGCTGGTCAGTCTGTCCATGTGGTAGCTGGTCAGTCTGTCCATGTGGTAGCTGGTCAGTCTGTCCATGTGGTAGCTGGTCACTGTGTCCATGTGGTAGCTGGTCAGTCTGTCCATGTGGTAGCTGGTCAGTCTGTCAATGTGGTAGCTGGTCAGTCTGTCCATGTGGTAGCTAGTCAGTCTGTCCATGTGGTAGCTGGTCAGTCTGTCCATGTGGTAGCTGTCACTGTGTCCATGTCTGTCCATGTGGTAGCTGGTCAGTCTGTCCATGTGGTAGCGAGTCACTGTGTCCATGTGGTAGCTGGTCAGTCTGTCCATGTGGTAGCTGGTCAGTCTGTCCATGTGGTAGCTGGTCAGTCTGTCCATGTCTAGTCACTGTGTCCATGTGGTAGCTGGTCAGTCTGTCCATGTGGTAGCTGGTCAGTCTGTCCATGTGTAGGTCAGTCTGTCCATGTGGTAGCTGGTCAGTCTGTCCATGTGGTAGCTGGTCAGTCTGTCCATGTGGTAGCTGGTCAGTCTGTCCATGTGGTGTGGTCAGTCTGTCCATGTGGTAGCTGGTCAGTCTGTCCATGTGGTAGCTGGTCAGTCTGTCCATGTGGTAGCTGGTCAGTCTGTCCATGTGGTAGCTAGTCACTGTGTCCATGTGGTAGCTGGTCAGTCTGTCCATGTGGTAGCTGGTCAGTCTGTCCATGTGGTAGCTCACTGTCCATGTGGTAGCTGGTCAGTCTGTCCATGTGGTAGCTGGTCAGTCTGTCCATGTGGTAGCTGGTCAGTCTGTCCATGTGGTAGCTAGTCACTGTGTCCATGTGGTAGCTGGTCAGTCTGTCCATGTGGTAGCTGGTCAGTCTGTCCATGTGGTAGCTGGTCAGTCTGTCCATGTGGTAGCTGGTCAGTCTGTCCATGTGGTAGCTGGTCAGTCTGTCCATGTGGTAGCTGGTCAGTCTGTCCATGTGGTAGCTGGTCAGTCTGTCCATGTGGTAGCTGGTCAGTCTGTCCATGTGGTAGCTGGTCAGTCTGTCCATGTGGTAGCTGGTCACTGTGTCCATGTGGTAGCTGGTCAGTCTGTCCATGTGGTAGCTGGTCAGTCTGTCCATGTGGTAGCTGGTCACTGTGTCCATGTGGTAGCTGGTCAGTCTGTCCATGTGGTAGCTGGTCAGTCTGTCCATGTGGTAGCTGGTCAGTCTGTCCATGTGGTAGCTCACTGTGTCCATGTGGTAGCTGGTCAGTCTGTCCATGTGGTAGCTGGTCAGTCTGTCCATGTGGTAGCTGGTCAGTCTGTCCATGTGGTAGCTAGTCACTGTGTCCATGTGGTAGCTGGTCAGTCTGTCCATGTGGTAGCTGGTCAGTCTGTCCATGTGGTAGCTGGTCAGTCTGTCCATGTGGTAGCTGGTCAGTCTGTCCATGTGGTAGCTGGTCAGTCTGTCCATGTGGTAGCTGGTCAGTCTGTCCATGTGGTAGCTGGTCAGTCTGTCCATGTGGTAGCTGGTCAGTCTGTCCATGTGGTAGCTGGTCAGTCTGTCCATGTGGTAGCTGGTCACTGTGTCCATGTGGTAGCTGGTCAGTCTGTCCATGTGGTAGCTGGTCAGTCTGTCCATGTGGTAGCTGGTCACTGTGTCCATGTGGTAGCTGGTCAGTCTGTCCATGTGGTAGCTGGTCAGTCTGTCCATGTGGTAGCTGGTTACTGTGTCCATGTGGTAGCTGGTCAGTCTGTCCATGTGGTAGCTGGTCACTGTGTCCATGTGGTAGCTGGTCACTGTGTCCATGTGGTAGCTGGTCAGTCTGTCCATGTGGTAGCTGGTCAGTCTGTCCATGTGGTAGCTGGTCAGTCTGTCCATGTGGTAGCTGGTCAGTCTGTCCATGTGGTAGCTGGTCAGTCTGTCCATGTGGTAGCTGGTCACTGTGTCCATGTGGTAGCTGGTCAGTCTGTCCATGTGGTAGCTGGTCAGTCTGTCAATGTGGTAGCTGGTCAGTCTGTCCATGTGGTAGCTAGTCAGTCTGTCCATGTGGTAGCTAGTCAGTCTGTCCATGTGGTAGCTAGTCACTGTGTCCATGTGGTAGCTGGTCAGTCTGTCCATGTGGTAGCTGGTCAGTCTGTCCATGTGGTAGCGAGTCACTGTGTCCATGTGGTAGCTGGTCAGTCTGTCCATGTGGTAGCTGGTCAGTCTGTCCATGTGGTAGCTGGTCAGTCTGTCCATGTGGTAGCTAGTCACTGTGTCCATGTGGTAGCTGGTCAGTCTGTCCATGTGGTAGCTGGTCAGTCTGTCCATGTGGTAGCTGGTCAGTCTGTCCATGTGGTAGCTGGTCAGTCTGTCCATGTGGTAGCTGGTCAGTCTGTCCATGTGGTAGCTGGTCAGTCTGTCCATGTGGTAGCTGGTCAGTCTGTCCATGTGGTAGCTGGTCAGTCTGTCCATGTGGTAGCTGGTCAGTCTGTCCATGTGGTAGCTGGTCACTGTGTCCATGTGGTAGCTGGTCAGTCTGTCCATGTGGTAGCTGGTCAGTCTGTCCATGTGGTAGCTGGTCACTGTGTCCATGTGGTAGCTGGTCAGTCTGTCCATGTGGTAGCTGGTCAGTCTGTCCATGTGGTAGCTGGTTACTGTGTCCATGTGGTAGCTGGTCAGTCTGTCCATGTGGTAGCTGGTCACTGTGTCCATGTGGTAGCTGGTCACTGTGTCCATGTGGTAGCTGGTCAGTCTGTCCATGTGGTAGCTGGTCAGTCTGTCCATGTGGTAGCTGGTCAGTCTGTCCATGTGGTAGCTGGTCAGTCTGTCCATGTGGTAGCTGGTCAGTCTGTCCATGTGGTAGCTGGTCACTGTGTCCATGTGGTAGCTGGTCAGTCTGTCCATGTGGTAGCTGGTCAGTCTGTCAATGTGGTAGCTGGTCAGTCTGTCCATGTGGTAGCTAGTCAGTCTGTCCATGTGGTAGCTAGTCAGTCTGTCCATGTGGTAGCTAGTCACTGTGTCCATGTGGTAGCTGGTCAGTCTGTCCATGTGGTAGCTGGTCAGTCTGTCCATGTGGTAGCTGGTCAGTCTGTCCATGTGGTAGCTGGTCAGTCTGTCCATGTGGTAGCTAGTCACTGTGTCCATGTGGTAGCTGGTCAGTCTGTCCATGTGGTAGCTGGTCAGTCTGTCCATGTGGTAGCTGGTCAGTCTGTCCATGTGGTAGCTAGTCAGTCTGTCCATGTGGTAGCTAGTCACTGTGTCCATGTGGTAGCTGGTCAGTCTGTCCATGTGGTAGCTGGTCAGTCTGTCAATGTGGTAGCTGGTCAGTCTGTCCATGTGGTAGCTAGTCAGTCTGTCCATGTGGTAGCTAGTCACTGTGTCCATGTGGTAGCTGGTCAGTCTGTCCATGTGGTAGCTGGTCAGTCTGTCCATGTGGTAGCTGGTCAGTCTGTCCATGTGGTAGCTGGTCAGTCTGTCCATGTGGTAGCTAGTCAGTCTGTCCATGTGGTAGCTAGTCACTGTGTCCATGTGGTAGCTGGTCAGTCTGTCCATGTGGTAGCTGGTCAGTCTGTCCATGTGGTAGCTGGTCAGTCTGTCCATGTGGTAGCTGTCAGTCTGTCCATGTGGTAGCTAGTCACTGTGTCCATGTGGTAGCTGGTCAGTCTGTCCATGTGGTAGCTAGTCACTGTGTCCATGTGGTAGCTGGTCACTGTGTCCATGTGGTAGCTGGTCACTGTGTCCATGTGGTAGCTGGTCAGTCTGTCCATGTGGTAGCTGGTCAGTCTGTCAATGTGGTAGCTGGTCAGTCTGTCCATGTGGTAGCTGGTCATTCTGTCCATGATAGCTGGTCAGTCTGTCCACGTGGTAGCTGGTCAGTCTGTCCATGTGGTAGCTGGTCAGTCTGTCCATGTGGTAGCTGGTCACTCTGTCCACGTGGTAGCTGGTCAGTCTGTCCACGTGGTAGCTGGTCAGTCTGTCCATGTGGTAGCTGGTCAGTCTGTCCACGTGGTAGCTGGTCAGTCTGTCCATGTGGTAGCTGGTCAGTCTGTCCATGTGGTAGCTGGTCAGTCTGTCCATGTGGTAGCTGGTCAGTCTGTCCATGTGGTAGCTGGTCAGTCTGTCCATGTGGTAGCTGGTCAGTCTGTCCATGTGGTAGCTGGTCAGACTGTCCATGTGGTAGCTGGTCAGTCTGTCCATGTGGTAGCTGGTCAGTCTGTCCATGTGGTAGCTGGTCAGTCTGTCCATGTGGTAGCTGGTCAGTCTGTCCATGTGGTAGCTGGTCAGTCTGTCCACGTGGTAGCTGGTCAGTCTGTCCACGTGGTAGCTGGTCAGTCTGTCCATGTGGTAGCTAGTCACTGTGTCCATGTGGTAGCTGGTCAGTCTGTCCATGTGGTAGCTGGTCAGTCTGTCCATGTGGTAGCTGGTCAGTCTGTCCATGTGGTAGCTGGTCAGTCTGTCCATGTGGTAGCTGTCACTGTGTCCATGTGGTAGCTGGTCAGTCTGTCCATGTGGTAGCTGGTCAGTCTGTCCATGTGGTAGCTGGTCACTGTGTCCATGTGGTAGCTGGTCAGTCTGTCCATGTGGTAGCTGGTCAGTCTGTCCATGTGGTAGCTGGTCAGTCTGTCCATGTGGTAGCTAGTCACTGTGTCCATGTGGTAGCTGGTCAGTCTGTCCATGTGGTAGCTGGTCAGTCTGTCCATGTGGTAGCTGGTCAGTCTGTCCATGTGGTAGCTGGTCAGTCTGTCCATGTGGTAGCTGGTCAGTCTGTCCATGTGGTAGCTGGTCAGTCTGTCCATGTGGTAGCTGGTCAGTCTGTCCATGTGGTAGCTGGTCAGTCTGTCCATGTGGTAGCTGGTCAGTCTGTCCATGTGGTAGCTGGTCACTGTGTCCATGTGGTAGCTGGTCAGTCTGTCCATGTGGTAGCTGGTCAGTCTGTCCATGTGGTAGCTGGTCACTGTGTCCATGTGGTAGCTGGTCAGTCTGTCCATGTGGTAGCTGGTCAGTCTGTCCATGTGGTAGCTGGTTACTGTGTCCATGTGGTAGCTGGTCAGTCTGTCCATGTGGTAGCTGGTCACTGTGTCCATGTGGTAGCTGGTCACTGTGTCCATGTGGTAGCTGGTCAGTCTGTCCATGTGGTAGCTGGTCAGTCTGTCCATGTGGTAGCTGGTCAGTCTGTCCATGTGGTAGCTGGTCAGTCTGTCCATGTGGTAGCTGGTCAGTCTGTCCATGTGGTAGCTGGTCACTGTGTCCATGTGGTAGCTGGTCAGTCTGTCCATGTGGTAGCTGGTCAGTCTGTCAATGTGGTAGCTGGTCAGTCTGTCCATGTGGTAGCTAGTCAGTCTGTCCATGTGGTAGCTAGTCAGTCTGTCCATGTGGTAGCTAGTCACTGTGTCCATGTGGTAGCTGGTCAGTCTGTCCATGTGGTAGCTGGTCAGTCTGTCCATGTGGTAGCGAGTCACTGTGTCCATGTGGTAGCTGGTCAGTCTGTCCATGTGGTAGCTGGTCAGTCTGTCCATGTGGTAGCTGGTCAGTCTGTCCATGTGGTAGCTAGTCACTGTGTCCATGTGGTAGCTGGTCAGTCTGTCCATGTGGTAGCTGGTCAGTCTGTCCATGTGGTAGCTGGTCAGTCTGTCCATGTGGTAGCTGGTCAGTCTGTCCATGTGGTAGCTGGTCAGTCTGTCCATGTGGTAGCTGGTCAGTCTGTCCATGTGGTAGCTGGTCAGTCTGTCCATGTGGTAGCTGGTCAGTCTGTCCATGTGGTAGCTGGTCAGTCTGTCCATGTGGTAGCTGGTCACTGTGTCCATGTGGTAGCTGGTCAGTCTGTCCATGTGGTAGCTGGTCAGTCTGTCCATGTGGTAGCTGGTCACTGTGTCCATGTGGTAGCTGGTCAGTCTGTCCATGTGGTAGCTGGTCAGTCTGTCCATGTGGTAGCTGGTTACTGTGTCCATGTGGTAGCTGGTCAGTCTGTCCATGTGGTAGCTGGTCACTGTGTCCATGTGGTAGCTGGTCACTGTGTCCATGTGGTAGCTGGTCAGTCTGTCCATGTGGTAGCTGGTCAGTCTGTCCATGTGGTAGCTGGTCAGTCTGTCCATGTGGTAGCTGGTCAGTCTGTCCATGTGGTAGCTGGTCAGTCTGTCCATGTGGTAGCTGGTCACTGTGTCCATGTGGTAGCTGGTCAGTCTGTCCATGTGGTAGCTGGTCAGTCTGTCAATGTGGTAGCTGGTCAGTCTGTCCATGTGGTAGCTAGTCAGTCTGTCCATGTGGTAGCTAGTCAGTCTGTCCATGTGGTAGCTAGTCACTGTGTCCATGTGGTAGCTGGTCAGTCTGTCCATGTGGTAGCTGGTCAGTCTGTCCATGTGGTAGCTGGTCAGTCTGTCCATGTGGTAGCTGGTCAGTCTGTCCATGTGGTAGCTAGTCAGTCTGTCCATGTGGTAGCTAGTCACTGTGTCCATGTGGTAGCTGGTCAGTCTGTCCATGTGGTAGCTGGTCAGTCTGTCCATGTGGTAGCTGGTCAGTCTGTCCATGTGGTAGCTAGTCAGTCTGTCCATGTGGTAGCTAGTCACTGTGTCCATGTGGTAGCTGGTCAGTCTGTCCATGTGGTAGCTGGTCAGTCTGTCAATGTGGTAGCTGGTCAGTCTGTCCATGTGGTAGCTAGTCAGTCTGTCCATGTGGTAGCTAGTCACTGTGTCCATGTGGTAGCTGGTCAGTCTGTCCATGTGGTAGCTGGTCAGTCTGTCCATGTGGTAGCTGGTCAGTCTGTCCATGTGGTAGCTGGTCAGTCTGTCCATGTGGTAGCTAGTCAGTCTGTCCATGTGGTAGCTAGTCACTGTGTCCATGTGGTAGCTGGTCAGTCTGTCCATGTGGTAGCTGGTCAGTCTGTCCATGTGGTAGCTGGTCAGTCTGTCCATGTGGTAGCTAGTCAGTCTGTCCATGTGGTAGCTAGTCACTGTGTCCATGTGGTAGCTGGTCAGTCTGTCCATGTGGTAGCTAGTCACTGTGTCCATGTGGTAGCTGGTCACTGTGTCCATGTGGTAGCTGGTCACTGTGTCCATGTGGTAGCTGGTCAGTCTGTCCATGTGGTAGCTGGTCAGTCTGTCAATGTGGTAGCTGGTCAGTCTGTCCATGTGGTAGCTGGTCATTCTGTCCACGTGATAGCTGGTCAGTCTGTCCACGTGGTAGCTGGTCAGTCTGTCCATGTGGTAGCTGGTCAGTCTGTCCATGTGGTAGCTGGTCACTCTGTCCACGTAGTAGCTAGTCAGTCTGTCCACGTGGTAGCTAGTCAGTCTGTCCATGTGGTAGCTGCTCAGTCTGTCCACGTGGTAGCTGGTCAGTCTGTCCATGTGGTAGCTGGTCAGTCTGTCCATGTGGTAGCTGGTCAGTCTGTCCATGTGGTAGCTGGTCAGTCTGTCCATGTGGTAGCTGGTCAGTCTGTCCATGTGGTAGCTGGTCAGTCTGTCCATGTGGTAGCTGGTCAGACTGTCCATGTGGTAGCTGGTCAGTCTGTCCATGTGGTAGCTGGTCAGTCTGTCCATGTGGTAGCTGGTCAGTCTGTCCATGTGGTAGCTGGTCAGTCTGTCCATGTGGTAGCTGGTCAGTCTGTCCACGTGGTAGCTGGTCAGTCTGTCCACGTGGTAGCTGGTCAGTCTGTCCATGTGGTAGCTAGTCACTGTGTCCATGTGGTAGCTGGTCAGTCTGTCCATGTGGTAGCTGGTCAGTCTGTCCATGTGGTAGCTGGTCAGTCTGTCCATGTGGTAGCTGGTCAGTCTGTCCATGTGGTAGCTGGTCAGTCTGTCCATGTGGTAGCTGGTCAGTCTGTCCATGTGGTAGCTAGTCAGTATGTCCATGTGGTAGCTAGTCACTGTGTCCATGTGGTAGCTGGTCAGTCTGTCCATGTGGTAGCTGGTCAGTCTGTCCTTGTGGTTGCTGGTCAGTCTGTCCATGTGGTTGCTGGTCAGTCTGTCCATGTGGTAGCTGGTCAGTCTGTCCATGTGGTTGCTGGTCAGTCTGTCCATGTGGTAGCTGGTCAGTCTGTCCATGTGGTAGCTGGTCAGTCTGTCCATGTGGTAGCTGGTCATTCTGTCCACGTGGTAGCTGGTCAGTCTGTCCATGTGGTAGCTGGTCAGTCTGTCCATGTGGTAGCTGGTCAGTCTGTCCATGTGGTAGCTGGTCACTCTGTCCATGTAGTAGCTAGTCAGTCTGTCCATGTGGTAGCTAGTCAGTCTGTCCATGTGGTAGCTGGTCAGTCTGTCCATGTGGTAGCTGGTCAGTCTGTCCATGTGGTAGCTGGTCAGTCTGTCCATGTGGTAGCCGGTCAGTCTGTCCATGTGGTAGCCGGTCAGTCTGTCCATGTGGTAGCCGGTCAGTCTGTCCATGTGGTAGCTAGTCAGTCTGTCCACGTGGTAGCTGGTCAGTCTGTCCATGTGGTAGCTGGTCAGTCTGTCCATGTGGTAGCTAGTCACTTTGTCCATGTGGTAGCTGGTCAGTCTGTCCATGTGGTAGCTGGTCAGTCTGTCCATGTGGTAGCTGGTCAGTCTGTCCTTGTGGTTGCTGGTCAGTCTGTCCATGTGGTAGCTGGTCAGTCTGTCCATGTGGTAGCTGGTCAGTCTGTCCATGTGGTAGCTGGTCATTCTGTCCACGTGGTAGCTGGTCAGTCTGTCCACGTGGTAGCTGGTCAGTCTGTCCATGTGGTAGCTGGTCAGTCTGTCCATGTGGTAGCTGGTCACTCTGTCCATGTAGTAGCTAGTCAGTCTGTCCATGTGGTAGCTAGTCAGTCTGTCCATGTGGTAGCTGGTCAGTCTGTCCATGTGGTAGCTGGTCAGTCTGTCCATGTGGTAGCCGGTCAGTCTGTCCATGTGGTAGCCGGTCAGTCTGTCCATGTGGTAGCCGGTCAGTCTGTCCATGTGGTAGCTAGTCAGTCTGTCCACGTGGTAGCTGGTCAGTCTGTCCACGTGGTAGCTGGTCAGTCTGTCCACGTGGTAGCTGGTCAGTCTGTCCATGTGGTAGCTAGTCACTGTGTCCATGTGGTAGCTGGTCAGTCTGTCCATGTGGTAGCTGGTCAGTCTGTCCATGTGGTAGCTGGTCAGTCTGTCCTTGTGGTTGCTGGTCAGTCTGTCCATGTGGTAGCTGGTCAGTCTGTCCACGTGGTAGCTGGTCAGTCTGTCCACGTGGTAGCTGGTCAGTCTGTCCATGTGGTAGCTAGTCAGTCTGTCCATGTGGTAGCTAGTCACTGTGTCCATGTGGTAGCTGGTCAGTCTGTCCATGTGGTAGCTAGTCACTCTGTCCATGTGGTAGCTAGTCAGTCTGTCCATGTGGTAGCTAGTCACTGTGTCCATGTGGTAGCTGGTCAGTCTGTCCATGTGGTAGCTAGTCACTGTGTCCACGTGGTAGCTGGTCAGTCTGTCCACGTGGTAGCTGGTCAGTCTGTCCATGTGGTAGCTAGTCAGTCTGTCCATGTGGTAGCTAGTCACTGTGTCCATGTGGTAGCTGGTCAGTCTGTCCATGTGGTAGCTAGTCACTGTGTCCATGTGGTAGCTGGTCAGTCTGTCCATGTGGTAGCTGGTCAGTCTGTCCATGTGGTAGCTGGTCAGTCTGTCCATGTGGTAGCTGGTCAGTCTGTCCATGTGGTAGCTGGTCAGTCTGTCCATGTGGTAGCTGGTCAGTCTGTCCATGTGGTAGCTGGTCAGTCTGTCCATGTGGTAGCTGGTCAGTCTGTCCATGTGGTAGCTGGTCAGTCTGTCCATGTGGTAGCTAGTCAGTCTGTCCATGTGGTAGCTAGTCACTGTGTCCATGTGGTAGCTGGTCAGTCTGTCCATGTGGTAGCTGGTCAGTCTGTCCATGTGGTAGCTGGTCAGTCTGTCCATGTGGTAGCTAGTCAGTCTGTCCATGTGGTAGCTAGTCACTGTGTCCATGTGGTAGCTGGTCAGTCTGTCCATGTGGTAGCTGGTCAGTCTGTCCATGTGGTAGCTGGTCAGTCTGTCCATGTGGTAGCTGGTCAGTCTGTCCATGTGGTAGCTGGTCACTGTGTCCATGTGGTAGCTGGTCAGTCTGTCCATGTGGTAGCTGGTCACTGTGTCCATGTGGTAGCTGGTCACTGTGTCCATGTGGTAGCTGGTCAGTCTGTCCATGTGGTAGCTGGTCAGTCTGTCCATGTGGTAGCTGGTCAGTCTGTCCATGTGGTAGCTGGTCAGTCTGTCCATGTGGTAGCTGGTCAGTCTGTCCATGTGGTAGCTGGTCAGTCTGTCCATGTGGTAGCTGGTCAGTCTGTCCATGTGGTAGCTGGTCACTGTGTCCATGTGGTAGCTGGTCAGTCTGTCCATGTGGTAGCTGGTCACTGTGTCCATGTGGTAGCTGGTCACTGTGTCCATGTGGTAGCTGGTCAGTCTGTCCATGTGGTAGCTGGTCAGTCTGTCCATGTGGTAGCTGGTCAGTCTGTCCATGTGGTAGCTGGTCAGTCTGTCCATGTGGTAGCTGGTCAGTCTGTCCATGTGGTAGCTGGTCAGTCTGTCCATGTGGTAGCTGGTCAGTCTGTCCATGTGGTAGCGAGTCAGTCTGTCCATGTGGTAGCTGGTCAGTCTGCCCATGTGGTAGCTAGTCACTGTGTCCATGTGGTAGCTGGTCAGTCTGTCCATGTGGTAGCTGGTCAGTCTGTCCACGTGGTAGCTGGTCAGTCTGTCCATGTGGTAGCTAGTCAGCCTCACCATTTCAGATGTTTAAGAGTTAAGGAGTTTACTATGTCATGTTTTAAAATGAGAAAGCTGTAGAAGTTGTAGCCTAGTGGTTAGAGTGTAGGGGGGGCGGCAGGGTAGCCTAGTGGTTAGAGTGGAGGGGCGGCAGGGTAGCCTAGTGGTTAGAGTGTAGAGGCGGCAGGGTAGCCTAGTGGTTAGAGTGTAGAGGCGGCAGGGTAGCCTAGTGGTTAGAGTGTAGGGGCGGCAGGGTAGCCTAGTGGTTAGAGTGGGGGCGGCAGGGTAGCCTAGTGGTTAGAGTGGAGGGGCGGCAGGGTAGCCTAGTGGTTAGAGTGTAGAGGCGGCAGGGTAGCCTAGTGGTTAGAGTGTAGAGGCGGCAGGGTAGCCTAGTGGTTATAGTGGAGGGGAGGCAGGGTAGCCTAGTGGTTATAGTGGAGGGGCGGCAGGGTAGCCTAGTGGTTAGAGTGGAGGGGCGGCAGGGTAGCCTAGTGGTTAGAGTGGAGGGGCGGCAGGGTAGCCTAGTGGTTAGAGTGTAGAGGCGGCAGGGTAGCCTAGTGGTTATAGTGGAGGGGCGGCAGGGTAGCCTAGTGGTTAGAGTGGAGGGGCGGCAGGGTAGCCTAGGGGTTAGAGTGGAGGGGCGGCAGGGTAGCCTAGTGGTTAGAGTGGAGAGGTGACAGGGTAGCCTAGTGGTTAGAGTGTAGAGGCGGCAGGGTAGCCTAGTGGTTAGAGTGTAGAGGCGGCAGGGTAGCCTAGTGGTTAGAGTGTAGAGGCGGCAGGGTCGCCTGGTGGTTAGAGTGGAGGGGCGGCAGGGTAGCCTAGTGGTTAGAGGGAGGGGCGGCAGGGTAGCCTAGTGGTTAGAGTGGAGGGGCGACATTGTAGCCTAGTGGTTAGAGTGTAGAGGCGGCAGGGTAGCCTAGTAGTTATAGTGGAGGGGCGGCAGGGTAGCCTAGTGGTTAGAGTGGAGGGGTGGCAGGGTAGCCTAGGGGTTAGAGTGGAGGGGCGGCAGGGTAGCCTTATGGTTAGAGTGGAGAGGTGACAGGGTAGCCTAGTGGTTAGAGTGTAGAGGCGGCAGGGTAGCCTAGTGGTTAGATTGTAGAGGAGGCAGGGTAGCCTAGTGGTTAGAGTGTAGAGGCGGCAGGGTAGCCTAGTGGTTAGAGTGGAGGGGCGGCAGGGTAGCCTAGTGGTTAGATTGGGGGCGGCAGGGTAGCCTAGTGGTTAGAGTGGAGGGGCGGCAGGGTAGCCTAGTGGTTAGAGGGAGGGGCGGCAGGGTAGCCTAGTGGTTAGAGTGTAGGCGGCATGGTAGCCTAGTGGTTAGAGTGTAGAGGCGGCAGGGTAGCCTAGTGGTTATAGTGGAGGGGAGGCAGGGTAGCCTAGTGGTTATAGTGGAGGGGCGGCAGGGTAGCCTAGTGGTTAGAGTGGAGGGGCGGCAGGGTAGCCTAGTGGTTAGAGTGGAGGGGCGGCAGGGTAGCCTAGTGGTTAGAGTGTAGAGGCGGCAGGGTAGCCTAGTGGTTATAGTGGAGGGGCGGCAGGGTAGCCTAGTGGTTAGAGTGGAGGGGTGGCAGGGTAGCCTAGGGGTTAGAGTGGAGGGGCGGCAGGGTAGCCTAGTGGTTAGAGTGGAGAGGTGACAGGGTAGCCTAGTGGTTAGAGTGGAGGGGCGACATTGTAGCCTAGTGGTTAGAGTGTAGAGGCGGCAGGGTAGCCTAGTAGTTATAGTGGAGGGGCGGCAGGGTAGCCTAGTGGTTAGAGTGGAGGGGTGGCAGGGTAGCCTAGGGGTTAGAGTGGAGGGGCGGCAGGGTAGCCTTATGGTTAGAGTGGAGAGGTGACAGGGTAGCCTAGTGGTTAGAGTGTAGAGGCGGCAGGGTAGCCTAGTGGTTAGAGTGTAGAGGAGGCAGGGTAGCCTAGTGGTTAGAGTGTAGAGGCGGCAGGGTAGCCTAGTGGTTAGAGGGAGGGGCGGCAGGGTAGCCTAGGGGTTAGAGGGAGGGGCGGCAGGGTAGCCTAGTGGTTAGAGTGGAGAGGTGACAGGGTAGCCTAGTGGTTAGAGTGTAGAGGCGGCAAGGTAGCCTAGTGGTTAGAGTGTAGAGGCGGCAGGGTAGCCTAGTGGTTAGAGTGTAGAGGCGGCAGGGTCGCCTAGTGGTTAGAGTGGAGGGGCGGCAGGGTAGCCTAGTGGTTAGAGTGGAGGGGCGGCAGGGTAGCCTAGTGGTTAGAGTGGAGGGGCGACATTGTAGCCTAGTGGTTAGAGTGTAGAGGCGGCAGGGTAGCCTAGTAGTTATAGTGGAGGGGCGGCAGGGTAGCCTAGTGGTTAGAGTGGAGGGGTGGCAGGGTAGCCTAGGGGTTAGAGTGGAGGGGCGGCAGGGTAGCCTTATGGTTAGAGTGGAGAGGTGACAGGGTAGCCTAGTGGTTAGAGTGTAGAGGCGGCAGGGTAGCCTAGTAGTTATAGTGGAGGGGCGGCAGGGTAGCCTAGTGGTTAGAGTGGAGGGGCGACATTGTAGCCTAGTGGTTAGAGTGTAGAGGCGGCAGGGTAGCCTAGTAGTTATAGTGGAGGGGCGGCAGGGTAGCCTAGTGGTTAGAGTGGAGGGGCGACATTGTAGCCTAGTGGTTAGAGTGTAGAGGCGGCAGGGTAGCCTAGTAGTTATAGTGGAGGGGTGGCAGGGTAGCCTTATGGTTAGAGTGTAGAGGCAGCAGGGTAGCCTAGTGGTTAGAGTGGAGGGGCGGCAGGGTACAGTGGGTTAACTGCCTTGTTCAGGGGAACAGTGGGTCAACTGCCTTGTTCAGGGGAACAGTGGGTCAACTGCCTTGTTCAGGGGAACAGTGGGTCAACTGCCTTGCTCAGGGGAACAGTGGGTTAACATCCTTGTTCAGGGGAACAGTGGGTTAACTGCCTTGTTCAGGGGAACAGTGGGTTAACTGCCTTGTTCAGGGGAACAGTGGGTTAACTGCCTTGTTCAGGGGAACAGTGGGTTAACTGCCTTGTTCAGGGGAACAGTGGGTTAACTGCCTTGTTCAGGGGAACAGTGGGTTAACTGCCTTGTTCAGGGGAACAGTGAGTTAACTGCCTTGTTCAGGGGAACAGTGGGTTAAACTGCCTTGTTCAGGGGAACAGTGGGTTAAACTGCCTTGTTCGGGGGAACAGTGGGTTAACTGCCTTGTTCAGGGGAACAGTGGGTTAACTGCCTTCTTCAGGGACAGGCTCAGTGATTTGATCCAGGAACTGTTCGGTTACAGGCCCAATTCTTTAACCACTAGGCTACCTGCTGGAACCTCGTTATCAGGGGCAACTGGGCGGGTGTGGGTCGACAGGGGCAGAGGTCAGGCCCCCCTCGTTGAAGAAAATTAAATCAGGATGGGGTTAATTGAATTAACCCTTACCGCTGTGATTGACTCCACAGCTGAAGTTTTCCGGATTAGTGCTAAGAGACTGAGCCTGGCAGTTCAGTGGGAGGAAGAGAAAGCACTGGGCATTACTGCTGACCATCGTCCTAAAATGAGAAACGTGATAGAAGTGTGTGTGTGTGTGTGTGTGTGTGTGTGTGTGTGTGTGTGTGTGTGTGTGTGTGTGTGTGTGTGTGTGTGTGTGTGTGTGTGTGTGTGTGTGTGTGTGTGTGTGTGTGAGTGTGAGAGAGAATTAATGATTGATAAACATACAGCTAGCTATGAGAGCTGCCCTGAGTTTTCCTGATTTCATTTAAACCAGCAGCACTTTATAGGCTAAACAAGTGCTTTTTGGCAACACACACATCTATCAAACTAATACATCTCAAGGGGGCTGTTTGGTTGTAAAAAATAAATATAAAATATGCCTGTTTATAATTGCCCAGTTTTTAATTAGGAAGAAAGATTTTTTTGTTTTAAAGGACAAAGAACTCTGTACTGACGAGTGTGTGTGTGTGTGTGTGTGTGTGTGTGTGTGTGTGTGTGTGTGTGTGTGTGTGTGTGTGTGTGTGTGTGTGTGTGTGTGTGTGTGTGTGTGTGTGTGTGTGTGTGTGTGTGTGTCACATTTGAGTGTCATTAAGCTAGCAGTAATTGAGTACGGTCGATTATTGTGAATCGTCAGATTCACATAGTAGTTAAGTGTAAACGCTTACGTGCTTTGCAAGAAGACCGATTTTTCCCTAATAAATCCTGTTTCCATGGACACATCTGAAATCAAGCTGCCTGATGGGACTTTGATAAATGCAGAAAATCAACGTTCAAAATAGAGGCTTTAACCACGGCAACCATGTTATTTTTGTGAAGCCCCCCCCCCATCGTTGCTAGTTAAGCGTGTTCCTCTTAAGGGGATTGTGTTGGATAGTGCTCTGTGAAAGTGAGACTATGTTGCTATCGGTTACGGCCGCTACACTAGACATCCCTGTTCGCTGTGTTTAGTCTTCTACTTTTCCATATGGCCCTGGTTAACAGTAGTGTACTATATAGGGCCCTGGTCCACAGTAGTGTACTATATAGGGCTCTGGTCAACAGTAGTGTACTATATAGGGCTCTGGTTAACAGTAGTGTACTATATAATAGGGCCCTGGTCCACAGTAGTGTACTATATAGGGCCGTGGTCAACAGTAGTGTACTATATAGGTAATAGGGCCCTGGTTAACAGTAGTGTACTATATAGGGCCGTGGTCAACAGTAGTGTACTATATAGGTAATAGGGCCCTGGTTAACAGTAGTGTACTATATATAGGTAATAGGGCCCTGGTTAACAGTAGTGTACTATATAGGGCCGTCGTCAACAGTAGTGTACTATATAGGTAATAGGGCCCTGGTTAACAGTAGTGCACTATATAGCGCCGTGGTCAACAGTAGTGTACTATATAGGTAATAGGGCCCTGGTTAACAGTAGTGTACTATATAGGGCCGTGGTCAACAGTAGTGTACTATATAGGTAATAGGGCCCTGGTTAACAGTAGTGTACTATATAGGGCCGTGGTCAACAGTAGTGTTCTATATAGGTAATAGGGCCCTGGTTAACAGTAGTGTACTATATAGGGCCCTGGTTAACAGTAGTGTACTATATAGGGCCCTGGTTAACAGTAGTGTACTATATAGGTAATAGGGCCCTGGTCAACAGTAGTGTACTATATAGGGAATAGGGCCCTGGTTAACAGTAGTGTACTATATAGAGCCCTGGTCCACAGTAGTGTACTATATAGGGAATAGGGCCCTAGTCCACAGTAGTGTACTATATAGGGAATAGGGCCCTGGTCAACAGTAGTGTACTATATAGGTAATAGGGCCCTGGTTAACAGTAGTGTACTATATAGGGAATAGGGCCCTGGTTAACAGTAGTGTACTATATAGGTAATAGGGCCCTGGTCAACAGTAGTGTACTATATAGGGCCCTGGTTAACAGTAGTGTACTATATAGGGCCCTGGTTAACAGTAGTGTACTATATAGGGCCCTGGTTAACAGTAGTGTACTATATAGGGCTCTGGTCAACAGTAGTGTACTATATAGGGCTCTATATAGAGAACATTTGGGACACAGACATGTGTGTTTGGCGCTAGGCATGTTATGTCGAGTCTTCATGTCTGGCGTGTCGAGTCTTCATGTCTAGCGTGTCGAGTCTTCATGTCTGGCGTGTCGAGTCTTCATGTCTGGCGTGTCGAGTCTTCATGTCTGGTTATGTCGAGTCTTCATGTCTGGTATGTCGAGTCTTCATGTCTGGTATGTCGAGTCTTCATGTCTGGTGATGTTGAGTCTTCATGTCTGGTATGTCGAGTCTTCAGTCTGGTATGTCGAGTCTTCATGTCTGGTTATGTCGAGTCTTCATGTCTGGCGTGTCGAGTCTTCATGTCTGGTTATGTCGAGTCTTCATGTCTGGTTATGTCGAGTCTTCATGTCTGGTATGTCGAGTCTTCATGTCTGGCGTGTCGAGTCTTCATGTCTGGTTATGTCGAGTCTTCATGTCTGGTATGTCGAGTCTTCATGTCTGGTTATGTTGAGTCTTCATGTCTGGTTATGTTGAGTCTTCATGTCTGGTTATGTCGAGTCTTCATGTCTGGTATGTCGAGTCTTCATGTCTGGTATGTCGAGTCTTCATGTCTGGTTATGTCGAGTCTTCATGTCTGGTATGTCGAGTCTTCATGTCTGGTTATGTCGAGTCTTCATGTCTGGTATGTCGAGTCTTCATGTCTGGTATGTCGAGTCTTCATGTCTGGTATGTCGAGTCTTCATGTCTGGTATGTCGAGTCTTCATGTCTGGTTATGTCGAGTCTTCATGTCTGGTTATGTCGAGTCTTCATGTCTGGTTATGTCGAGTCTTCATGTCTGGTATGTCGAGTCTTCATGTCTGGTTATGTCGAGTCTTCATGTCTGGTTATGTCGAGTCTTCATGTCTGGTGTGTCGAGTCTTCATGTCAGGTTATGTCGTCTTCATGTCTGGTTATGTCGAGTCTTCATGTCTGGTGTGTCGAGTCTTCATGTCAGGTTATGTCGTCTTCATGTCTGGTTATGTCGAGTCTTCATGTCTGGTTATGTCGAGTCTTCATGTCTGGTTATGTCGAGTCTTCATGTCTGGTATGTCGAGTCTTCATGTCTGGTTATGTCGAGTCTTCATGTCTGGTTATGTCGAGTCTTCATGTCTGGTATGTCGAGTCTTCATGTCTGGTTATGTCGAGTCTTCATGTCTGGTATGTCGAGTCTTCATGTCTGGTTATGTCGAGTCTTCATGTCTGGCGTGTCGAGTCTTCATGTCTGGTGTGTCGAGTCTTCATGTCTGGTATGTCGAGTCTTCATGTCTGGTTATGTCGAGTCTTCATGTCTGGCGTGTCGAGTCTTCATGTCTGGTATGTCGAGTCTTCATGTCTGGTATGTCGAGTCTTCATGTCTGGTATGTCGAGTCTTCATGTCTGGTTATGTCGAGTCTTCATGTCTGGTATGTCGAGTCTTCATGTCTGGTATGTTGAGTCTTCATGTCTGGTATGTCGAGTCTTCATGTCTGGTATGTCGAGTCTTCATGTCTGGTTATGTCGAGTCTTCATGTCTGGTATGTCGAGTCTTCATGTCTGGTATGTCGAGTCTTCATGTCTGGTATGTCGAGTCTTCATGTCTGGTATGTCGAGTCTTCATGTCTGGTTATGTCGAGTCTTCATGTCTGGTATGTCGAGTCTTCATGTCTGGTATGTTGAGTCTTCATGTCTGGTATGTCGAGTCTTCATGTCTGGTTATGTCGAGTCTTCATGTCTGGTTATGTCGAGTCTTCATGTCAGGTTATGTTGAGTCTTCATGTCTGGCGTGTCGAGTCTTCATGTCTGGTATGTCGAGTCTTCATGTCTGGCGTGTCGAGTCTTCATGTCTGGCGTGTCGAGTCTTCATGTCTGGTATGTCGAGTCTTCATGTCTGGCGTGTCGAGTCTTCATGTCTGGCGTGTCGAGTCTTCATGTCTGGTATGTCGAGTCTTCATGTCTGGCGTGCCGAGTCTTCATGTCTGGCGTGTCGAGTCTTCATGTCTGGTATGTCGAGTCTTCATGTCTGGCATGTCGAGTCTTCATGTCTGGCGTGTCGAGTCTTCATGTCTGGTATGTTGAGTCTTCATGTCTGGCATGTCGAGTCTTCATGTCTGGCATGTCGAGTCTTCATGTCTGGTATGTCGAGTCTTCATGTCTGGCGTGTCGAGTCTTCATGTCTGGCGTGTCGAGTCTTCATGTCTGGTATGTCGAGTCTTCATGTCTGGTTATGTCGAGTCGGGCATTTTTCTGCTATTGTACATTACGATAAATCACCTATAGGTCGTTACTACTGGAATGTGAAATTAAGTTTGTTTGCTAATATGGGTGATATGTTGATGGGACAATTGATAGCTATAACATTTTGAAATGAGTAGTAGTTTTAAGGGTAACATATATATAATTACATTGGTGCGTACTAATGTT
This sequence comes from Oncorhynchus keta, assembly GCF_023373465.1. NCBI lineage: Eukaryota > Metazoa > Chordata > Actinopteri > Salmoniformes > Salmonidae > Oncorhynchus > Oncorhynchus keta. The sequence goes on from NC_068444.1 coordinate 5,329,556, forward strand.
ATAAACTAATCATTCTGATTATTGTTATTGTTATAATTCAGTGAATTTAACATGATATGAATTTTGGTCCATTGCGTCCAGCTTTAGAATAGGGTTTCCATTTGAGATCCAAATGAACTCGTCTTTTCCCATCTCTACCAAAGGAGTCCAGTGAATTTCTATTTCACCTTATTCAAACTGAAACCCTCCCTCATTTATTTAGTTGACCTCATCTCAAGAGGTTCAAAGTCTCTTCAATCAGTTTCGAAAGTATTTGGGTTCTGTTTGACCTCTAAACCGGTTATTATCCTGGCTGGGTTCTGTTTGACCTCTAAACCGGTTATTATCCTGGCTGGGTTCTGTTTGACCTCTAAACCGGTTATTATCCTGGCTGGGTTCTGTTTGACCTCTAAACCGGTTATTATCCTGGCTGGGTTCTGTATGACCTCTAAACCGGTTATTATCCTGGCTGGGTTCTCCTGATTATCAAGCCAAATTAAGTTTCTGCTATTATCCTGGGTAATTCACATGGCCAGCTTCATAAGGTGAAATAAATTAAAACATTAATTCTCAAGTCCAGCTTCTAGAAGCACTGTTGTTGTTGTTGTTGATGATGGAATCATAGCAGAACTTAGGAAACTGACCATCAATGTAACTGAAATGAACTGGATTTCCTAATTTTGTATCTAAAAGTGTTTAGCTGTAGCTAGATAGCAGCCAGACTGTTCTAGACGTAATCTGGTTAGTACAGTAGCTGGGCTATAATGGTAGACATCAGCACCTTTCAGTAGAAGCTGGGCTATAATGGTAGACATCAGCACCTTTCAGAAGAAGCTGGGCTATAATGGTAGACATCAGCACCTTTCAGAATAAGCTGGGCTATAATGGTAGACATCAGCACCTTTCAGAAGAAGCTGGGCTATAATGGTAGACATCAGCACCTTTCAGAAGAAGCTGGGCTATAATGGTAGACATCAGCACCTTTCAGAATAAGCTGGGCTATAATGGTAGACATCAGCACCTTTCAGAATAAGCTGGGCTATAATGGTAGACATCAGCACCTTTCAGAAGAAGCTGGGCTATAATGGTAGACATCAGCACCTTTCAGTAGCTTTTGGAGGGTAGCAGCGTTGAGCCCTGAACAAGGCAGTTAACCCCACTGTTCCCCTGAACAAGGCAGTTAACCCACTGTTCCCCTGAACAAGGCTGTTAACCCACTGTTCCCCTGAACAAGGCAGTTAACCCACTGTTCCCCTGAACAAGGCTGTTAACCCACTGTTCCCCTGAACAAGGCTGTTAACCCACTGTTCCCCTGAACAAGGCTGTTAACCCACTGTTCCCCTGAACAAGGCTGTTAACCCACTGTTCCCCTGAACAAGGCTGTTAACCCACTGTTCCCCTGAACAAGGCAGTTAACCCCACTGTTCACCTGAACAAGGCAGTTTAACCCACTGTTCCCCTGAACAAGGCTGTTAACCCACTGTTCCCTGAACAAGGCAGTTTAACCCACTGTTCCCCTGAACAAGGCTGTTAACCCACTGTTCCCCTGAACAAGGCAGTTTAACCCACTGTTCCCTGAACAAGGCAGTTAACTCACTGTTCCCTGAACAAGGCTGTTAACCCACTGTAACAAGGCAGTTAACCCACTGTTCCCTGAACAAGGCTGTTAACCCACTGTTCCCCTGAACAAGGCTGTTAACCCACTGTTCCCCTGAACAAGGCTGTTAACCCACTGTTCCCCTGAACAAGGCTGTTAACCCACTGTTCCCCTGAACAAGGCTGTTAACCCACTGTTCCCTGAACAAGGCAGTTTAACCCACTGTTCCCCCTGAACAAGGCAGTTTAACCCACTGTTCCCCTGAACAAGGCTGTTAACCCACTGTTCCCCTGAACAAGGCAGTTTAACCCACTGTTCCCCTGAACAAGGCTGTTAACCCACTGTTCCCCTGAACAAGGCAGTTTAACCCACTGTTCCCCTGAACAAGGCAGTTAACTCACTGTTCCCTGAACAAGGCAGTTAACCCACTGTTCCCCTGAACAAGGCTGTTAACCCACTGTTCCCTGAACAAGGCTGTTAACCCACTGTTCCCCTGAACAAGGCAGTTAACCCACTGTTCCCGGCGCCGAAGACGTTGGATGTCGAATTTTAAGGTCAGCCCCACCCCCTCTGCACCTCTCTGATTCAGAGGTTTTGGGTTAAATGAGGAAGACACGTTTCGGTTGAATGCATACCGTTGTACAACTGTGTTGTCATGTGTTGTTGCTGTCTTGCTATGTTGTCGTCTTATAGGTCTCTCTTCATGTCGTGTTGTGTCTCTAGTCGTGATGTGTGTGTGTTTGTCCTATATTTATATAATTGTTATTATTTTTAACCCCGTCCCCCAGGAGGCCGTCCTTGTAAATAACAATTAGGTCTTAACTGACTTGGTGAGTTAAATTTAAGGTTCAATATAAAGAAATATGTATCCCCCTTACCTTTTACTGCCATTGCTAATTATGGTGCAAACCATATGCTTCTGCTGTGCCTCTCCCTCTCTCTCTGGCCTTGTCTCTTCTTTCCCTCTCCCCTCTCCTCTCTCCTCTCTCTCTGGCCTTGTCTCTTCTTTCCCTCTCCCATCTCTCCTCTCTGGCCTCTCTCTCTCCCTGGCCTTGTCTCTCTGGCTTGTCCCTTCTCCCTCTCTCTCCTCTCCTCTCTCTCTCTGGCCTTGTCTCTTCTTTCCCTCTCATCTCTCCTCTCCTCTCTCTCTCTGGCCTTGTCTCTTTCCTTTCCCTCTCCTCTCTCTCTCCTCTCTCCCTCTCTCTCTGGCCTTGTCTCTGGCCCTGGCTCTCCCCTCTCTCCTCTCCTCTCTCTCTCTGGCCTTGTCTCTTCTTTCCCTCTCCCCTCTCCCTCTCCCTCTCTCTCTGGCCTTGTCTCTTCTTTCCCTCTCTCTCTCTCTCCTCTCCCTCTCTCTCTGGCCTTGTCTCTTCTTTCCCTCTCCCCTCTCTCCTCTCCCTCTCTCTCTCTGGCCTTGTCTCTTCTTTCCCTCTCCCTCTCTCCTCTCCTCTCTCTCTCTGGCCTTGTCTCTTCTTTCCCTCTCCCCTCTCCTCCTCTCCCTCTCTCTCTGGCCTTGTCTCTTCTTTCCCTCTCCCCTCTCTCCTCTCCCTCTCTCTCTCTGGCCTTGTCTCTTCTTTCCCTCTCCCCTCTCTCCTCTCCCCTCTCTCTCTCTGGCCTTGTCTCTTCTTTCCCTCTCCCCTCTCTCCTCTCCCCCTCTCTCTCTGGCCTTGTCTCTTCTTTCCCTCTCCCCTCTCTCCTCTCCCCTCTCTCTCTCTGGCCTTGTCTCTTCTTTCCCTCTCCCCTCTCTCCTCTCCCTCTCTCTGGCCTTGTCTCTTCTTTCCCTCTCCCCTCTCCCTCTCTCCTCTCTCTCTCTCTGGCCTTGTCTCTTCTTTCCCCTCCCCTCTCTCTCCTCTCCTCTCTCTCTCTGGCCTTGTCTCTTCTTTCCCTCTCCCCTCTCCCTCTCCCCTCTCTCTCTGGCCTTGTCTCTTCTTTCCCTCTCCCCTCTCTCCTCCTCTCCTCTCTCTCTCTGGCCTTGTCTCTTCTTTCCCTCTCTCCTCTCTCTCCTCTCCTCTCTCTCTCTGGCCTTGTCTCTTCTTTCCCTCTCCCTCTCTCCTCCTCTCCTCTCTCTCTGGCCTTGTCTCTTCTTTCCTCTCTCCCTCTCTCCTCTCTCCTCTCTCTCTCTGGCCTTGTCTCTTCTTTCCCTCTCCCCTCTCTCCTCTCTCCTCTCTCTCTCTGGCCTTGTCTCTTCTTTCCCTCTCCCATCTCTCCTCTCCCTCTCTCTCTCTGGCCTTGTCTCTTCTTTCCCTCTCCCCCTCTCCTCTCTCTCTCTGGCCTTGTCTCTTCTTTCCTCTGGCCTTGTCTCTCTCTCTGTCCTTCCTCTCTCCTCTCTCTCCTCTCTCTCTGGCCTTGTCTCTTCTTTCCCTCTCCCCTCTCTCTCTCTCCCCTCTCTCTCTCTGGCCTTGTCTCTTCTTTCCCTCTCCCCTCTCTCTCTCTCCCCTCTCTCTCTGGCCTTGTCTCTTCTTTCCCTCTCCCCTCTCCTCTCCCCTCTCTCTGGCCTTGTCTCTTCTTTCCTCTCCCTCTCCTCTCTCTCTCTCTCTCTCTGGCCTTGTCTCTTCTTTCCCTCTCTCCTCCCCTCTCTCTCTGGCCTTGTCCTTCTTCCCTCTCCCTCTCTCTCTGGCCTTGTCTCTTCTTTCCCTCTCCCCTCTCCTCTCTCTCTCTGGCCTTGTCTCTTCTTTCCCTCTCTCTCCTTCTCCCTCTCTCTCTGGCCTCTCTTCTTTCCCTCTCCCCTCTCCCTCTCCCCTCTCTCTCTCTGGCCTTGTCTCTTCTTTCCCTCTCCCCTCTCCTCTCCCCTCTCTCTCTCTGGCCTTGTCTCTTCTTTCCCTCTCCCCCTCCTCTCTCCTCTCCCTCTCTCTCTCTGGCCTTGTCTCTTCTTTCCCTCTCCTCTCTCTCCTCTCTCTCCTCTCTCTCTGGGCCTTGTCTCTTCTTTCCCTCTCCCCTCTCTCCTCTCCTCTCTCCTCTCTCCCTCTCTCTGGCCTTGTCTCTTCTTTCCCTCTCCCCTCTCTCCTCTCCCCTCTCTCTGGCCTTGTCTCTTCTTTCCCTCTCCCCTCTCTCTCTCTCTCTCTCTCTCTCTCTGGCCTTGTCTCTTCTTTCCCTCTCTCCTCTCTCCTCTCCCTCTCTCTCTCTGGCCTTGTCTCTTCTTTCCCCTCTCCCCTCTCTCCTCTCTCCTCTCTCTCTCTGGCCTTGTCTCTTCTTTCCCTCTCCCTCTCTCCTCTCCTCTCTCTCTCTGGCCTTGTCTCTTCTTTCCCTCTCCCTCTCTCCTCTCCCCTCTCTCTCTCTGGCCTTGTCTCTTCTTTCCCTCTCCCCTCTCTCCTCTCCCCTCTCTCTCTCTGGCCTTGTCTCTTCTTTCCCTCTCCCCTCTCTCTCTCCCCTCTCTCTCTCTGGCCTTGTCTCTTCTTCCCCCTCCCTCTCCTCTCCTCTCCCCTCTCTCTCTGGCCTTGTCTCTTCTTTCCCTCCCCCTCTCTCCTCTCCCCCTCTCTCTCTGGCCTTGTCTCTTTCCCTCTCCCCTCTCTCCTCTCCTCTCTCTCTGGCCTTGTCTCTTCTTTCCCTCTCCCTCTCTCCTCTCCCTCTCTCTCTCTGGCCTTGTCTCTTCTTTCCCTCTCTCCTCCCCTCCTCCTCTCTCTCTCTGGCCTTGTCTCTTCTTTCCCTCTCCCCTCTCTCCTCTCCTCTCTCTCTCTGGCCTTGTCTCTTCTTTCCCTCTCCCTCTCTCCTCTCCCCTCTCTCTCTCTGGCCTTGTCTCTTTCCTCTCCCTCTCCTCTCCTCTCTCTCTCTCTCTGGCCTTGTCTCTTCTTTCCTCTCTCCCTCCTCTCTCTCCTCTCTCTCTCTGGCCTTGTCTCTTCTTTCCCTCTCCCCTCTCTCCTCTCCCCTCTCTCTCTCTGGCCTTGTCTCTTCTTTCCCTCTCCCCCTCTCTCCTCCTCCTCCTCCTCTCTCTCTGGCCTTGTCTCTTCTTTCCCTCTCCCATCTCTCCTCCTCCCTCTCTCTCTCTGGCCTTGTCTCTTCTTTCCCTCTCCCCTCTCTCCCTCCCTCTCTCTCTGGCCTTGTCTCTTCTTTCCCTCTCCCCTCTCCTCTCTCTCTCTCTCTCTGGCCTTGTCTCTTCTTTCCCTCTCCCCTCTCTCCTCTCCCTCCTCTCTCTCTGGCCTTGTCTCTTCTTTCCCTCTCCCATCTCTCCTCTCCTCTCTCTCTCTGGCCTTGTCTCTTCTTTCCCTCTCCCTCTCCTCTCCCCTCTCTCTCTCTGGCCTTGTCTCTTTCCTCTCCCATCTCTCTCCTCTCCCCTCTCTCTCTGGCCTTGTCTCTTCTTTCCCTCTCCCCTCTCCTCTCCCCTCTCTCTCTCTGGCCTTGTCTCTTCTTTCCCTCTCCCCTCTCTCTCCCTCTCTCTCTCTGGCCTTGTCTCTTCTTTCCTCTCTCTCCCTCTCTCTCCTCTCTCCTCTCTCTCTCTGGCCTTGTCTCTTCTTTCCCTCTCCCCTCTCTCTCTCTCCCTCTCTCTCTCTGGCCTTGTCTCTTCTTCCCTCTCCCCATCTCTCCTCTCTCCTCTCTCTCTCTGGCCTTGTCTCTTCTTTCCCTCTCCCCTCTCTCCTCTCCCTCTCTCTCTCTGGCCTTGTCTCTTCTTTCCTCTCCCCTCTCCTCTCTCTCCTCCTCCTCTCTCTCTGGCCTTGTCTCTTCTTTCCCTCTCCCTCTCTCCTCTCCCTCTCTCTCTCTCTGGCCTTGTCTCTCTTTCCTCTCCCCTCTCCTCTCCTCTCCCCTCTCTCTCTGGCCTTGTCTCTTCTTTCCTCTCCCCTCCTCTCCTCTCTCCTCTCTCTCTCTGGCCTTGTCTCTTCTTTCCCTCTCCCCTCTCTCCTCTCTCTCTCTCCTCTCTCTCTGGCCTTGTCTCTTCTTTCCCTCCTCTCTCTCTCCTCTCCTCCTCCTCTCTCTCTCTGGCCTTGTCTCTTCTTCTCCCTCTCCCCTCTCTCCTCTCTCCCTCTCTCTCTGGCCTTGTCTCTTTTCTTTCCCTCTCTCCTCTCTCCTCTCTCTCTCTGGCCTTGTCTCTTCTTTCCCTCTCCCCTCTCTCCTCTCTCCTCTCTCTCTCTGGCCTTGTCTCTTCTTTCCCTCTCCCCTCTCTCCTCTCCCCTCTCTCTCTCTGGCCTTGTCTCTTCTTTCCCTCTCTCCTCTCTCTCTCCCCTCTCCCTCTCTCTGGCCTTGTCTCTTCTTTCCCTCTCCCCTCTCCCCCTCTCTCCTCCTCTCTCTGGCCTTGTCTCTTCTTTCCCTCTCCTCTCTCTGGCCTTGTCTCTTCTTTCCCTCTCCCATCTCTCCCTCTCCTCTCTCTCTCTGGCCTTGTCTCTTCTTTCCTCTCCCTCTCCCCTCTCTCCTCCCCTCTCTCTCTGGCCTTGTCTCTTCTTTCCCTTCCTCTCTCCTCTCTCCTCTCTCTCTCTGGCCTTGTCTCTTCTTTCCCTCTCCCCTCTCCTCCTCTCCCTCCCTCTCTCTCTGGCCTTGTCTCTTCTTTCCTCTCCTCCCCTCTCCTCTCTCCTCTCTCTCTCTGGCCTTGTCTCTTCTTTCCTCCCCTCTCTCTGGCCTTGTCTCTTCTTTCCCCTCCCTCTCCCTCTCTCCCTCCTCCTCCTCTCTCTGGCCTTGTCTCTTCTTTCCCTCTCCCCTCCTCCCCTCCTCTCTCTCTCTGGCCTTGTCTCTTCTTCCCTCTCTCCCCCTCTCTCCCTCTCTCTCTCTCTGGCCTTGTCTCTTCTCCCCTCTCCCATCTCTCCTCTCCCCCTCTCTCTGGGCCTTGTCTCTTCTTTCCTCTCCCCTCCCCTCTCCTCTCCCTCTCTCTCTGGCCTTGTCTCTTCTTTCCCTCTCCCCTCTCTCCTCTCCCCTCTCTCTCTCTGGCCTTGTCTCTTCTTTCCCTCCCCTCTCTCTCTCCTCTCCTCTCTCTCTGGCCTTGTCTCTTCTTTCCCTCTCCTCTCTCTCTCCTCTCTCTCTGGCCTTGTCAGCTTTCCCTCTCTACAGGGGAACAGCTGATTCACCCAGCTCTACAGGGGAACAGCTGATTCACCCAGCTCTACTCAGCTGATTCACCCAGCTCTCTCAGCTGATTCACCCAGCTCCTCAGGGGAACAGCTGATTCACCCAGCTCTCAGGGGAACAGCTGATTCACCCAGCTCTACAGGGGAACAGCTGATTCACCCAGCTCTACAGGGGAACAGCTGATTCACCCAGCTCTACAGGGGAACAGCTGATTCACCCAGCTCTCAGGGAACAGCTGATTCACCCAGCTCTAGAGGGGAACAGCTGATTCACCCAGCTCTACAGGGGAACAGCTGATTCACCCAGCTCTACAGGGGAACAGCTGATTCACCCAGCTCTACAGGGGAACAGCTGATTCACCCAGCTCTACTGGGGAACAGCTGATTCCCCAGCTCTACAGTGGGGAACAGCTGATTCACCCAGCTCTACAGGGAACAGCTGATTCACCCAGCTCTACAGGGGAACAGCTGATTCACCCAGCTCTACAGGGGAACAGCTGATTCACCCAGCTCTACTGGGGAACAGCTGATTCACCCAGCTCTACCAGCTGATTCACCCATCTCTACAGGGGAACAGCTGATTCACCCAGCTCTACAGGGGAACAGCTGATTCACCCAGCTCTACTGGGGAACAGCTGATTCACCCAGCTCTCTGGGGAACAGCTGATTCACCCAGCTCTCAGGGGAACAGCTGATTCACCCAGCTCTACTGGGGAACAGCTGATTCACCCAGCTCTACTGGGGAACAGCTGATTCACCCAGCTCTACTGGGGAACAGCTGATTCACCCAGCTCTACAGGGGAACAGCTGATTCACCCAGCTCTACAGGGGAACAGCTGATTCACCCAGCTCTCTGGGGAACAGCTGATTCACCCAGCTCTACTGGGGAACAGCTGATTCACCCAGCTCTACTCTGGAACAGCTGATTCACCCAGCTCTACAGGGGAACAGCTGATTCACCCAGCTCTACAGGGAACAGCTGATTCACCCAGCTCTACAGGGGAACAGCTGATTCACCCAGCTCTACTGGGGAACAGCTGATTCACCCAGCTCTACTGGGGAACAGCTGATTCACCCAGCTCTACAGGGGAACAGCTGATTCACCCAGCTCTACTGGGGAACAGCTGATTCACCCAGCTCTACAGGGGAACAGCTGATTCACCCAGCTCTACTGGGGAACAGCTGATTCACCCAGCTCTACAGGGGAACAGCTGATTCACCCAGCTCTACTGGGGAACAGCTGATTCACCCAGCTCTACTGGGGAACAGCTGATTCACCCAGCTCTACTGGGGAACAGCTGATTCACCCAGCTCTACAGGGGAACAGCTGATTCACCCAGCTCTACAGGGAACAGCTGATTCACCCAGCTCTACAGGGGAACAGCTGATTCACCCAGCTCTACAGGGGAACAGCTGATTCACCCAGCTCTACAGGGGAACAGCTGGGAACAGCTTTCACCCAGCTCTACTGGGGAACAGCTGATTCACCCAGCTCTACAGGGGAACAGCTGATTCACCCAGCTCTACAGGGGAACAGCTGATTCACCCAGCTCTACAGGGGAACAGCTGATTCACCCAGCTCTACAGGGGAACAGCTGATTCACCCAGCTCTACAGGGGAACAGCTGATTCACCCAGCTCTACAGGGGAACAGCTGATTCACCCAGCTCTACAGGGGAACAGCTGATTCACCCAGCTCTACTGGGGAACAGCTGATTCACCCAGCTCTACTGGGGAACAGCTGATTCACCCAGCTCTACAGGGGAACAGCTGATTCACCCAGCTCTACAGGGGAACAGCTGATTCACCCAGCTCTACAGGGGAACAGCTGATTCACCCAGCTCTACAGGGGAACAGCTGATTCACCCAGCTCTACAGGGGAACAGCTGATTCACCCAGCTCTACAGGGGAACAGCTGATTCACCCAGCTCTACAGGGGAACAGCTGATTCACCCAGCTCTACAGGGGAACAGCTGATTCACCCAGCTCTACAGGGGAACAGCTGATTCACCCAGCTCTACAGGGGAACAGCTGATTCACCCAGCTCTACAGGGAACAGCTGATTCACCCAGCTCTACAGGGGAACAGCTGATTCACCCAGCTCTACAGGGGAACAGCTGATTCACCCAGCTCTACAGGGGAACAGCTGATTCACCCAGCTCTACAGGGGAACAGCTGATTCACCCAGCTCTACAGGGGAACAGCTGATTCACCCAGCTCTACAGGGGAACAGCTGATTCACCCCAGCTCTACAGGGGAACAGCTGATTCACCCAGCTCTACAGGGGAACAGCTGATTCACCCAGCTCTACAGGGGAACAGCTGATTCACCCAGCTCTACAGGGGAACAGCTGATTCACCCAGCTCTACAGGGGAACAGCTGATTCACCCAGCTCTACTGGGGAACAGCTGATTCACCCATCTCTACTGGGAACAGCTGATTCACCCAGCTCTACAGGGGAACAGCTGATTCGCCCAGCTCTACAGGGGAACAGCTGATTCAGGGGAACAGCTGATTCACCCAGCTCTACAGGGGAACAGCTGATTCACCCAGCTCTACTGGGGAACAGCTGATTCACCCAGCTCTAGCTCTAGAGGGAACAGCTGATTCACCCAGCTCTACAGGGGAACAGCTGATTCACCCAGCTCTACTGGGGAACAGCTGATTCACCCAGCTCTACAGGGGAACAGCTGATTCACCCAGCTCTACTGGGGAACAGCTGATTCACCCAGCTCTAGAGGGGAACAGCTGATTCACCCAGCTCTACAGGGGAACAGCTGATTCACCCAGCTCTAGAGGGGAACAGCTGATTCACCCAGCTCTACAGGGGAACAGCTGATTCACCCAGCTCTACTGGGGAACAGCTGATTCACCCAGCTCTACTGGGGAACAGCTGATTCACCCAGCTCTACAGGGGAACAGCTGAGCTCTACAGGGGAACAGCTGATTCACCCAGCTCTACTGGGGAACAGCTGATTCACCCAGCTCTACTGGGGAACAGCTGATTCACCCAGCTCTGATTCACCCAGCTCTACTGGGAACAGCTGATTCACCCAGCTCTACTGGGGAACAGCTGATTCACCCAGCTCTACAGGGGAACAGCTGAGCTCTACAGGGGAACAGCTGATTCACCCAGCTCTACAGGGGAACAGCTGATTCACCCAGCTCTACTGGGGAACAGCTGATTCACCCAGCTCTACTGGGGAACAGCTGATTCACCCAGCTCTACTGGGGAACAGCTGATTCACCCAGCTCTACAGGGGAACAGCTGATTCACCCAGCTCTACAGGGGAACAGCCACCCAGCTCTACAGGGGAACAGCTGATTCACCCAGCTCTACTGGGGAACAGCTGATTCACCCAGCCCTACAGGGGAACAGCTGATTCACCCAGCTCTACTGGGGAACAGCTGATTCACCCAGCCCTACAGGGGAACAGCTGATTCACCCAGCTCTACAGGGGAACAGCTGATTCACCCAGCTCTACAGGGGAACAGCTGATTCAGAGTGCAGTAGAGTGCAGTAGAGTAGAGTGCAGTAGAGTGCAGTAGAGTAGAGTACAGTAGTGTAGAGTGTAGAGTGCAGTAGAGTCACCCAGTAGTGTAGAGTGCAGTAGAGTGCAGTAGTGTAGGGTGTAGAGTGCAGTAGTGTAGGGTGTAGAGTGCAGTAGAGTAGAGTGCAGTAGAGTAGAATGCAGTAGTGTAGGGTGTAGAGTGCAGTAGAGTAGATTGCAGTAGAGTAGATTGCAGTAGAGTAGATTGCAGTAGAGTAGAGTGCAGTAGAGTAGAGTGCAGTAGAGTAGAGTGCAGTAGTGTAGAGTGCAATAGAGTAGAGTGCAATAGAGTAGAGTGCAGTAGAGTGCAGTAGAGTAGAGTGCAGTAGAGTGCAGTAGAGTGCAGTAGTGTAGAGTGCAGTAGTTTAGAGTGCAGTAGTTGAGAGTGCAATAGAGTAGCGTGCAGTAGAGTGCAGTAGAGTGCAGTAGAGTGCAGTAGAGTGCAGTAGAGTGCAGTAGAGTGCAGTAGAGTCAGTAGAGTGCAGTAGAGTAGAGTGCAGTGGAGTAGAGTGCAGTAGTGTAGAGTGCAGTGGAGTGCAGTAGTGTAGAGTGCAGTAGTGTAGAGTGCAATAGAGTAGAGTGCAGTAGAGTGCAATAGAGTGCAATAGAGTAGAGTGCAGTAGAGTGCAATAGAGTAGAGTGCAGTAGAGTGCAGTAGAGTAGAGTGAGTTGAGAGTAGTGGAGATTGCAGTGCAGTAGAGTGTAGAGTGCAGTGAGTGCAGTAGAGTCAGTAGAGTGCAGTAGAGTGCAGTAGAGTGTAGAGTGCAGTAGAGTGCAGTAGGAGTGCAGTAGAGTAGAGTGCAGTAGTGCAGGGTGAGTAGAGTGCAGTAGAGCAGTAGAGTGCAGTAGAGTGCAGTAGAGTAGAGTGCAGTAGAGTGCAGTAGAGTAGAGTGCAGTAGAGTGCAGGGAACAGTAGAGTGCAGTAGATTAGAGTGCAGTAGAGTGCAGTAGAGTAGAGTGCAGTAGTGTAGAGTGCAGAGTAGAGTGCAGTAGTGTAGCAGTAGAGTAGAGTAGAGTGCAGTAGAGTAGAGTGCAGTAGAGTGCAGTAGAGTAGAGTGCAGTAGAGTAGAGTGCAGTAGAGTAGAGTGCAGTAGAGTGCAGTAGAGTGCAGTAGGAGTGCAGTAGAGTAGTAGAGTGAGTGCAGTAGAGTGCAGTAGAGTAGAGTGCAGTAGAGTGCAGCAGTAGAGTAGTGCAGTAGAGTGCAGTAGAGTAGAGTGCAGTAGAGTGCAGAGTGCAGTAGAGTGCAGTAGAGTAGAGTGCAGTAGAGTGCAGTAGAGTAGAGGTAGTATAGAGTGCAGTAGAGTGCAGTAGAGTAGAGTGCAGTAGAGTGAGTGCAGTAGAGTGCAGTAGAGTGAGTGCAGTAGAGTGCAGTGCAGAGCGGTGTAGAGTGCAGTAGAGTAGAGTGCAGTAGAGTAGAGTGCAGTAGAGTGCAGTAGAGTAGAGTGCAGTAGAGTGCAGTAGAGTAGAGTGCAGTAGAGTGCAGTAGAGTGCAGTAGAGTGCAGTAGAGTGAGTGCAGTAGAGTGCAGAGTAGAGCAGTAGAGTAGAGTGCAGTAGAGTGCAGTAGAGTGCAGTAGAGTGCAGTAGTAGAGTGTGTAGAGTGCAGTAGAGTGCAGTAGAGTAGAGTAGAGTGCAGTAGAGTGCAGTAGTGTAGAGTTCAGTAGTGTAGAGTGCAGTAGAGTAGAGTGCAATAGAGTGCATTAGAGTAGAGTTCAGTAGTGTAGAGTGCAGTAGAGTAGAGTGCACTAGAGTAGAGTCAGTAGAGTGCAGTAGAGTAGAGTGCAGTACTGTGGAGTAGAGTGCAGTAGAGTAGAGTGCAGTACAGTAGAGTGCAGTAGAGTAGAGTGCAGTAGAGTGCAGTAGAGTAGAGTGCAGTAGAGTAGAGTGCAGTAGAGTGTAGAGTGCAGTAGAGTGCAGTAGAGTAGAGTGCAGTAGAGTAGATTAGAGTGCAGTAGAGTGCAGTTAGAGTAGAGTGCAGTAGAGTGCAGTAGTGCAGTAGAGTGCAGTAGAGTGCAGTAGTCCAGTAGAGTGCAGTAGAGTAGAGTGCAGTAGAGTGCAGAGTGCAGTGCAGTAGAGGAGTGCAGTAGAGTGAGTGCAGTAGAGTAGAGTGCAGTAGAGTAGAGTGCAGTAGAGTTGAGTAGAGTGCAGTAGAGTAGAGTGCAGTAGAGTGCAGTAGAGTAGAGTGCAGAGAGTAGAGTGCAGTAGAGTGCAGTAGAGTAGAGTGCAGTAGAGTGCAGTAGAGTAGAGTGAGTAGAGTGCAGTAGAGTGCAGTAGAGTAGAGTGCAGTAGAGTAGAGTGCAGTAGAGTTAGAGTGCAGAGTAGAGTGCAGTAGAGTGCAGAGTACAGTGCAGTAGAGCGCAGTAGAGTAGAGTGCAGTAGAGTGCAGAGTGCAGTAGAGTGCAGTAGTGCAGTAGAGTGTGCAGTAGAGTAGAGTGCAGTAGAGTGCAGTAGAGTAGAGTGCAGTAGAGTGCAGAGAGTGCAGTAGAGTGCAGTAGAGTGCAGTAGAGTAGAGTGCAGTAGAGTAGCAGTGCAGTAGAGTGCAGTAGAGTGCAGTAGAGTGCAGTAGAGTGCAGTAGAGTGCAGTAGAGTGCAGTAGAGTGCAGTAGAGTAGAGTGCAGTAGAGTGCAGTAGTAGAGTGCAGTAGCAGTGCAGTAGAGTGCAGTAGAGTAGAGTAGAGTGCAGTAGAGTGCAGTAGAGTGCAGAGTGCAGTAGAGTGCAGTAGAGTGCAGTAGAGTAGAGTGCAGTAGAGTGCAGTAGAGTGCAGTAGGTAGAGTGCAGTGCAGTAGTAGAGTAGAGTGCAGTAGAGTGCAGTAGAGTAGAGTGCAGTAGAGAGTGCAGTAGAGTAGAGTGTAGTAGAGTGCAGAGAGTAGAGTGCAGTAGAGTAGAGTGCAGTAGAGTGCAGTAGAGTAGAGTGCAGTAGAGTGCAGAGAGTAGAGGCAGTAGAGTGCAGTAGAGTGCAGTAGAGTAGAGTGCAGTAGAGTGCAGTAGAGTGCAGTAGAGTGTAGTAGAGTGCAGTGAGTAGTAGAGTGCAGTAGAGTAGAGTAGAGTGCAGTAGAGTGCAGTAGAGTAGAGTGCAGTAGAGTGCAGTAGAGTAGAGTGCAGTAGAGTGCAGTAGAGTAGAGTGCAGTAGAGTGCAGTAGAGTAGAGTGCAGTAGAGTGCAGTAGAGTAGAGTAGAGTGCAGTAGAGTGCAGTAGAGTAGAGTGCAGTAGAGTAGAGTGAGTGCAGTAGAGTGCAGTAGAGTAGAGTGCAGTAGAGTGCAGTAGAGTGCAGTAGAGTGCAGTAGTAGTGCAGTAGAGTAGAGTGCAGTAGAGTGCAGTAGAGTAGAGTGCAGTGCAGTAGAGTGCAGTAGAGTAGAGTGCAGTAGAGTGCAGAGAGTGTAGAGTGCAGTAGTGCAGTAGAGTGCAGTAGAGTAGAGTGCAGAGAGTAGAGTAGAGTGCAGTAGAGTGCAGTAGAGTGCAGTAGAGTGCAGTAGAGTAGAGTAGAGTGCAGCAGTGCAGTAGAGTGCAGTAGAGTAGAGTGCAGTAGAGTGCAGTAGAGTAGAGTGCAGTAGAGTAGAGTGCAGTAGAGTGCAGTAGAGTAGAGTGCAGTAGAGTGCAGTAGAGTAGAGTGCAGTAGAGTGCAGTAGAGTGCAGTAGAGTAGAGTGCAGTAGAGTGCAGTAGAGTAGAGTGCAGTAGAGTGCAGTAGAGTGTGCAGTAGAGCAGAGTGCAGTAGAGTAGAGTGCAGTAGAGTGCAGTAGAGTGCAGTAGAGTAGAGTGCAGAGAGTAGAGTAGAGTGCAGTGCAGAGAGTAGAGTGCAGTAGAGAGAGTGCAGTAGAGTGCAGAGTAGAGTGCAGTAGAGTGCAGTAGAGTAGAGTGCAGTAGAGTGCAGTAGAGTAGAGTGCAGTAGAGTGCAGTAGAGTAGAGTGCAGTAGAGTGCAGTAGAGTAGTGCAGTGCAGTAGAGTAGAGTGCAGTAGAGTGAGTGCAGTAGAGTAGAGTGCAGTAGAGTGCAGTAGAGTGCAGTAGAGTAGAGTGCAGTAGAGTAGAGTGCAGTAGAGTGCAGTAGAGTGCAGTAGAGTAGTGCAGTAGAGTGCAGTAGAGTAGAGTGCAGTAGAGTGCAGTAGAGTGCAGTGCAGTAGAGTGCAGAGAGTAGAGTGCAGTAGAGTGCAGTAGAGTGCAGTAGAGTGCAGTAGAGTGAGTGCAGTAGAGTGCAGTAGAGTGCAGTAGAGTGCAGTAGAGTGCAGTAGAGTGCAGTAGAGTAGAGTGCAGTAGAGTAGAGTGCAGTAGAGTGGAGTGCAGTAGAGTGCAGTAGAGTAGAGTGCAGTAGAGTGCAGTAGAGTAGAGTGCAGTAGAGTAGAGTGCAGTAGAGTGCAGTAGAGTAGAGTGCAGTAGAGTAGAGTGCAGTGCAGTAGAGTGCAGTAGAGTGCAGTAGAGTAGAGTGCAGTAGAGTGCAGTAGAGTGCAGTAGAGTAGAGTGCAGTAGAGTGCAGTAGAGTAGAGTGAAGTAGAGTGCAGTAGAGTTGAGTGCAGTAGAGTGCAATAGAGTACAGTGCAGTAGAGCGCAGTAGAGTAGAGTGCAGTAGAGTAGAGTGCAGTAGAGTGCAGTAGAGTAGAGTGCAGTAGAGTGAGTGCAGTAGAGTGCAGTAGAGTAGAGTGCAGTGCAGTAGAGTTGCAGTAGAGTGCAGTAGAGTAGAGTGCAGTAGAGTGCAGTAGAGTGCAGTAGAGTAGAGTGCAGTAGAGTGCAGTAGAGTAGAGTGCAGTAGAGTGCAGTAGAGTGCAGTAGAGTGAGTGCAGTAGAGTGCAGTAGAGTAGAGTGCAGTAGAGTGCAGTAGAGTAGAGAGCAGTAGAGTGCAGTAGAGTGCAGTAGAGTGCAGTAGTGCAGTAGAGTAGAGTGCAGTAGAGTAGAGTGCAGTAGAGTGCAGAGTAGAGTGCAGTAGAGTGCAGTAGAGTGCAGTAGAGTGCAGTAGAGTGCAGTAGAGTAGAGTGCAGTAGTGCAGTAGAGTCCAGTAGAGTGCAGTAGAGTAGAGTGCAGTAGAGTGCAGTAGAGTAGAGTGCAGTAGAGTGCAGTGCAGAGTGCAGTAGTGAGTGCAGTAGAGTAGAGTGCAGTAGAGTAGAGTGCAGTAGAGTGCAGTAGAGTGCAGTAGAGTGCAGTAGAGTGCAGTAGAGTGCAGTAGAGTGCAGTAGAGTGCAGTAGAGTAGAGTGCAGTAGAGAGTAGAGTAGAGTGCAGTAGAGTGCAGTAGAGTAGAGTGCAGTAGAGTGCAGAGTGAGTAGAGTGCAGTAGAGTAGAGTGCAGTAGAGAGAGTAGAGTAGAGTGCAGTAGAGTAGAGTGCAGTAGTGTAGAGTGCAATAGAGTAGAGTGCAATAGAGTAGAGTGCAATAGAGTAGAGTGCAGTAGAGTGCAGTAGAGTAGAGTAGAGTGCAGTAGAGTTGAGTGCAGTAGTGTAGAGTGGAGTAGTGTAGAGTGCAATAGAGTGCAGTAGAGTAGAGTGCAGTAGAGTAGAGTGCAGTAGAGTAGAGTGTAATAGAGTAGAGTGCAGTAGAGTGCAGTAGTGTAGAGTGCAGTAGAGTGCAGTAGAGTGGAGTAGAGTGCAGTAGAGTGCAGTAGAGTGCAGAGAGAGTGCAGCAGTAGAGTAGAGTGCAGTAGAGTAGAGTAGAGTGCAGTAGAGTGCAGTAGTGCAGAGTAGAGTGCAGTAGAGTGCAGTAGAGAGTAGAGTGCAGTAGAGTGCAGAGAGCAGAGTGTAGTAGAGTGCAGTAGAGTGCAGTAGAGTAGAGTGCAGTAGAGTGCAGTAGAGTAGAGTGCAGTAGAGTGCAGTAGAGTGCAGTAGAGTAGAGTGCAGTAGAGTGAGTGCAGTAGAGTGCAGAGTAGAGTGCAGTAGAGTGCAGTAGAGTAGAGTGCAGTAGAGTAGAGTGCAGTAGAGTGCAGTAGAGTGCAGTAGAGTGCAGTAGAGTAGAGTGCAGTAGAGTGCAGTAGAGTAGAGTGCAGTAGAGTGCAGTAGAGTAGAGTGCAGTAGAGTGCAGTAGAGTGCAGTAGAGTAGAGTGCAGTAGAGTGCAGTAGAGTAGAGTGCAGTAGAGTGCAGTAGAGTGCAGTAGAGTGCAGTAGAGTAGAGTGCAGTAGAGAGTGCAGTAGTGTAGAGTGCAGTAGAGTAGAGTGCAGTAGTGCAGTAGAGTAGTGCAGTAGAGTAGAGTGCAGTAGAGTTCAGTGAGTGCAGTAGAGTGCAGTAGAGTGCAGTAGAGTAGAGTAGTAGAGTAGAGTGCAGTAGAGTGCAGAGAGTAGAGTGAGTAGAGTGCAGTAGAGTAGAGTGCAGTAGAGTAGAGTGCAGTAGAGTAGCAGTAGAGTGCAGTAGAGTAGAGTGCAGTAGAGTGCAGTAGAGTGCAGATTAGAGCAGTAGAGTGCAGTAGAGAGTGCAGTGCAGTGCAGTAGAGTGCAGTAGAGTAGAGTGCAGTAGAGTAGAGTCCAGTAGAGTAGAGTGCAGTAGAGTGCAGTAGAGTAGAGTGCAGTAGAGTGAGTGCAGAGAGTGCAGTAGAGTAGAGTGCAGTAGAGTTGAGTGCAGTAGAGTGCAGAGTGCAGTAGAGTGCAGTAGAGTCAGCAGAGTAGAGTGCAGTAGAGTAGAGTGCAGTAGAGTGCAGTAGAGTAGAGTGCAGTAGAGTGCAGTAGAGAGTAGCAGTAGAGTGCAGTAGAGTGAGTGCAGTAGAGTAGAGTGCAGTAGAGTAGAGTGCAGTAGAGTGCAGTAGAGTAGAGTGCAGTAGAGTTGAGTGCAGTAGAGTGCAGAGTAGAGTGAGCAGTAGAGTAGAGTGCAGTAGTAGAGTGCAGTAGAGTGCAGTAGAGTGCAGAGTGCAGAGAGTAGAGTGCAGAGTGCAGTAGAGTGCAGTAGAGTGAGTGCAGTAGAGTAGAGTGCAGTAGAGTAGAGTGCAGTAGAGTGCAGTAGAGTGCAGTAGAGTAGAGTGTAGTGCAGTAGAGTAGAGGCAGAGAGTGCAGTAGAGTGCAGAGAGTGCAGTAGAGTGCAGTAGAGTGAGTAGAGTGCAGTAGAGTGCAGTAGAGTAGAGTGCAGTAGAGTGCAGTAGAGTAGAGTGCAGAGTAGAGAGTGCAGTAGAGTGCAGTAGAGTGTAGAGTAGAGTGCAGTAGAGTGCAGTAGAGTGCAGAGAGTGCAGTGCAGTAGAGTGCAGTAGAGTAGAGTGCAGTAGAGTGCAGTAGTGTAGAGTGCAGTAGAGTCCAGAGTAGAGTGCAGTAGAGTGAGTGCAGTAGAGTGCAGTGCAGAGTAGAGTGCAGTAGAGTAGAGTGCAGTAGAGTGCAGTAGAGTGCAGTAGAGTAGAGTGCAGTAGAGTGCAGTAGAGTTGAGTGCAGAGTGCAGTAGAGTGCAGTAGAGTGCAGTAGAGTGCAGTAGAGTAGAGTGCAGTAGAGTGCAGTAGAGTAGAGTGCAGTAGAGTGCAGTAGAGTGCAGTAGAGTGCAGTAGAGTAGAGTGCAGAGTGAGTGAGTGCAGAGAGTGCAGTAGAGCTCAGTAGAGTTGAGTGCAGAGTGCAGTAGAGTGCAGTAGAGTGCAGTAGAGTGAGTGCAGTAGAGTGCAGTAGAGTGCAGAGAGTAGAGTGCAGTGCAGTAGAGTAGAGTGCAGTAGAGTGCAGTAGAGTAGAGTGCAGTAGAGAGTGCAGTAGAGTAGAGTGCAGTAGAGTGCAGAGTGCAGTAGAGTGCAGTGCAGTAGAGTGCAGTAGAGTGCAGTAGAGTGCAGTAGAGTAGAGTAGAGTGAGTGCAGTAGAGTGCAGAGAGTGCAGTAGAGTAGAGTGCAGTAGAGTGCAGTAGAGTGAGTGCAGTAGAGTGCAGTAGAGTGAGTGCAGTAGAGTGCAGTAGAGTGCAGTAGAGAGTGCAGTAGAGTGCAGTAGAGTAGAGTAGCAGAGTGCAGTAGAGTGCAGTAGAGTAGAGTGCAGTAGAGTGCAGTAGAGTAGAGGCAGTAGAGTGCAGTAGCAGTAGAGTGCAGTAGAGTAGAGTGCAGTAGAGTGCAGTAGAGTGCAGTAGAGTGCAGTAGAGTGCAGTAGAGTGCAGTAGAGTGCAGTAGAGTAGAGTGCAGTAGAGTAGAGTGCAGAGTGCAGAGAGTGCAGTAGAGTGCAGAGAGTGCAGTAGAGAGTGCAGTGAGTGCAGTAGAGTAGAGTGCAGAGTAGAGTGCAGTAGAGTGCAGTAGAGTGCAGAGAGTGCAGAGAGTGCAGTAGTGCAGTAGAGTAGAGTGCAGAGTGCAGTAGAGTGCAGTAGAGTAGAGTGCAGTGCAGAGAGTGAGTGCAGTAGAGTGCAGTAGAGTGCAGTAGAGTGCAGTAGAGTGCAGTAGAGTGCAGTAGAGTGCAGTAGAGTGCAGTAGAGTGCAGTAGAGTAGAGTGCAGTAGAGTGCAGTAGAGTGCAGTAGAGTAGAGTGCAGTAGAGTGCAGTAGAGTGCAGTAGAGTGCAGTAGAGTAGAGTGCAGTAGAGTGCAGTAGAGTGCAGTAGAGGCCAGGTCAGTTATACAGTAACATGTTATTTGACCTCTTTAGCTGTTCCTTGTCCCACAGCCAGCAGGGTAGACACAGAGAACGGTGTGTTACCTAGAACAAGCATCTCTGTTTTGTCCGAGTTTAAAAGTAGAACGTTTGCAGCCATCCACTTCCTTATGTCTGAAACACAGGCTTCTAGCGAGGGCGATTTTGGGGCTTCACCATGTTTCATTGAATTGTACAGCTGTGTGTCATCCGCATAGCAGTGAAAGTTAACATTACATTTTCGAATGACATCCCCAAGAGGTAAAATATATAGTGAAAACAATAGTGGTCCTAAAACGGAACCTTGAG
The DNA here is from genome assembly GCF_023373465.1 of Oncorhynchus keta. Classification (NCBI taxonomy): domain Eukaryota; kingdom Metazoa; phylum Chordata; class Actinopteri; order Salmoniformes; family Salmonidae; genus Oncorhynchus; species Oncorhynchus keta. Next base: position 5,349,443 of record NC_068444.1, read on the forward strand.
GAACACCGAAATGTACAGTTGATTTGTCAGAGGACAAACCATTCACAGAGACAAACTGATATCTTTCCGACAGATAAGATCTAAACCAGGCCAGAACTTGTCCGTGTAGAACAATTTGGGTTTCCAATCTCTCCAAAAGAATGTGGTGATCGATGGTATCAAAAGCAGCACTAAGGTCTAGGAGCACGAGGACAGATGCAGAGCCTCGGTCTGACGCCATTAAAAGGTAATTTACTAGCTTCACAAGTGCAGTCTCAGTGCTATGATGGGGTCTAGAGCGCTAAGAACCTTGGCGTGATCCTGGACAACACCCTGTCGTTTTCAACTAACATCAAGGCGGTGGCCCGTTCCTGTAGGTTCATGCTCTACAACATCCGCAGAGTACGACCCTGCCTCACACAGGAAGCGGCGCAGGTCCTAATCCAGGCACTTGTCATCTCCCGTCTGGATTACTGCAACTCGCTGTTGGCTGGGCTCCCTGCCTGTGCCATTAAACCCCTACAACTCATCCAGAACGCCGCAGCCCGTCTGGTGTTCAACCTTCCCAAGTTCTCTCACGTCACCCCGCTCCTCCGCTCTCTCCACTGGCTTCCAGTTGAAGCTCGCATCCGCTACAAGACCATGGTGCTTGCCTACGGAGCTGTGAGGGGAACGGCACCTCAGTACCTCCAGGCTCTGATCAGGCCCTACACCCAAACAAGGGCACTGCGTTCATCCACCTCTGGCCTGCTCGCCTCCCTACCACTGAGGACGTACAGTTCCCGCTCAGCCCAGTCAAAACTGTTCTCTGCTCCGGCCCCCCAATGGTGGAACAAACTCCCCCACGACGCCAGGACAGCGGAGACACCTGAAACCACCTCACAATGAGCCACCTCTTTAAGGAATACCTAGGATAGGATAAAGTAATCCTTCTCACCCCCCCTTACAAGATTTAGATGCACTATTGTAAAGTGGCTGTTCCACTGGATGTCATAAGGTGAATGCACCAATTTGTAAGTCGCTCTGGATAAGAGCGTCTGCTAAATGACTTAAATGTAAATGTATGTAAATGTCTAAAGCCAGACTGAAGCATTTCGTATACATTGGTTGTCTTCAGGAAGGCAGTGAGTTGCAACAGCCTTCCCTCTCTCTCACACACACACACACACACACACACACACACACACACACACACACACACACACACACACACACACACACACACACACACACACACACACACACACACACACACACACACACACACACACACACACACACACACACACAGTCTATCACACACATACATACGCACACAAACTCTTAGTGGTTTTGCATGTGAGTGTGTTTGGTCAGTATTATGCTTGACATTTAATGTAGTCTAATTAGTACAATCAGACAGAGGATCATAATTAGGCGATTGTTCCCTGAGGCCAGCACACACACACACACACACACACACACACACACACTGGTCTAACTCTGCAGAGGCATGCAGACGGGAGAGGTCGACCTATCGTGCTGGAACTGTGTAGGTGGGAGAGTGTAAGAGGGTTAAAGATAATAGAAGGTGTGGAAGGTTGTCTGGTTCGTGAGTGTGATGAGTGTGTGTCTCACCTCTACAATATGGATAGAGAGGCTGTGAATCCTATAGCCCATACACATCTCTCTCTCTCTCTGTCTCTCTCTCTCTCTCTCTCTCTCTCTCTCTCTCTCTCTCTCTCTCTCTCTCTCTCTCTCTCTCTCTCTCTCTCTCTCTCTCTCTCTCTCTCTCTCTCTCTCTCTCTCTCTCTCTCTCTCTCTCTCTCTCTCTCTCTCTCTCTCTGTCTCTCTCTCTCTCTCTCTCTCTCTCTCTCTCTCTCTCTCTCTCTCTCTCTCTCTCTCTCAGGACCAATACAGATTACTTTATGACCTGCTGTTTTGGTCTGAGACTAACCTGGATATATATTTATCTCCTCCAACAGCATGCACTACAACACGCAGATGTGCACACACTCCCTGCTGGCCAGCTTAACCTATCAAGCATCTGGTCACACACGTATCCCCTTGTGTGTTGTGTTATGAGTCATAGTCTGCCCTCCATTTTAACAGAGCGAGTTGTTACAGTAGATATAGAAACAGACTAAGGGTATTGACGAAGAGAAGTTGTTTTTGTGTTCATTTACTTCCATTCTTATGTTTCTCAGCTATCACTTCTCCATTTGCTCTGCGTTTTAAATCGGGAGAAAGCAGTGAGAAAAGAGAAGCTTTAAAAAAAAAAAAAAATCAATTAAATTAATTGTTACTTAACATGTTGTACCTACAAGGTAATATAAGTAACAACTTATTGTCCATCTTCTGCTCTTTATCGAATAGGACATAGATAACATGTTGTAGCAGGAAGATATCTCCCATTTCCTGTAAAAGCTGCTCGATAAAGGACATAGATAACATGTTGTAGCAGGAAGATATCTCCCATTTCCTGTAAAAGCTGCTCGATAAAGGACATAGATAACATGTTGTAGCAGGAAGATATCTCCCATTTCCTGTAAAAGCTGCTCGATAAAGAAGAAGAAGAAGATGGACACGAGACCAGGTGTTCCTTCCATTCATAATCCTTGTCTTTTTATAAACAGCTTTTCAAGGACCCAAAGTGGGTTTATAATGTATTAGTAGAGGAAGACCCAAAACAAAGCCACTGGCAGACTATTGTAGCTAGATTTGGTTTCTGGTACTCAAGGAAGGCCCGTTGGCCGATATTTGAGTGATATTCAATATCATTCAAATTAGAATATTCTGACAATGTCGAGAGACAGCCATGCCTCCATTATAATATCTGACTATGTCCCAGAGACAGCCGTGCCTCCATTATAATATCTGACTATGTCCCAGAGACAGCTGTGCCTCCATTATAAAATCTGACTATGTCCCAGAGACAGCCGTGCCTCCATTATAATATCTGACTATGTCCCAGAGACAGCCGTGCCTCCATTATAAATCTGACAATGTCCCAGAGACAGCCGTGCCTCCATTATAATATCTGACTGTGTCCCAGAGACAGCCGTGCCTCCATTATAATATCTGACTGTGTCCCAGAGACAGCCGTGCCTCCATTATAATATCTGACTATGTCCCAGAGACAGCCGTGCCTCCATTATTATAGAGACAGCCGTGCCTCATGTCTATAATATCTGACTGTGTCCTGTGAGACAGCCGTAATATCTGACTGTGTCCCAGAGACAGCCGTGCCTCCATTATAATATCTGACTATGTCCCAGAGACAGCCGTGCCTCCATTATAATATCTGACTGTGTCCCAGAGACAGCTGTGCCTCCATTATAATATCTGACAATGTCCCAGAGACAGCCGTGCCTCCATTATAAATCTGACAATGTCCCAGAGACAGCCGTGCCCATTATAATATCTGACTATGTCCCAGAGACAGCCGTGCCTCCATTATAATATCTGACTATGTCCCAGAGGCAGCCGTGCCTCCATTATAATATCTGACTATGTCCCAGAGACAGCCGTGTAATATCTGACAATGTCCCAGAGACAGCCGTGCCTCCATTATAATATCTGACTATGTCCCAGAGACAGCCGTGCCTCCATTATAATATCTGACTATGTCCCAGAGACAGCTGTGCCTCCATTATACAATCTGACTATGTCCCAGAGACAGCCGTGCCTCCATTATAATATCTGACAATGTCCCAGAGACAGCTGTGCCTCCATTATAATATCTGACTATGTCCCAGAGACAGCCATGCCTCCATTATAATATCTGACTATGTCCCAGAGACAGCCGTGCCTCCATTATAAAATCAAACAAAAAAAAAATGGACTTTGATTAAAAAAATATATATATAAAAAAATCTGTCTACATAACAACATAATGTTAATTTTATTTGAATGGTAAATCTCTTAAGTGGGTAAATGAAGATGGCATAGGACTACCCACAATACAGCTGAATGCATATTCAATAGAACAGGAGTGTGTGCATTGAGTTGGTTTTGGCTGATCAGAGGAGTCTGTTCGTCATCTGTAGCTCCATAATCTTTCCATTTGGGACTTCTATTAGCCTACTGATCAACAGCATTTACATCGAAGAGTCAGTCCAGCAGGTCACGCCGGCATGGAAAGGACATCATATAGGTACTGCTGTTAGTTTGACCATGTACAATAACATCTATTCAATGCGAATGGATCCAATGTAGCGTCATGATTTGTGATCACAGATGCTCATGAAACAGGGCTAACACCACTCCCTCTTTCTGCTATGGGGTTGCCCAGTTCCGCCTGCCGTGGCTATTGATCCGGGTGGGGTTTTCCTGCACTCCTCCGTCCCATTCTCGCCCTCCCTCTTCTCAGAATTAAATAGTGCTGTGTAGTTTCCCTCTCAGACCACTCCCATTCACTGCAATACTTCTCCCTTGTGTGTGTGTGTGTGTTGCTCTCGCTTGGGATAACCCCAGCATGATGGCCCAGCCAGGGGAGAGAGAGGGGGGTGGCAAAGGGCCACGTTTTCGACTGCTCCTACAGTTTTTCTTCGGTACTGCAGGTACTGCCCATAAAGCCCCGGCCCATAATGCCCGGCCCATAATGCCCGGCCCATAATGCCCGGCCCATAAAGCCCATTGCCCGCCCATAGTGCCCGGACACTTTCCCGGCCCTCTTAATGCCCGACGCATAATGCCCGGCCCATAATATTCCCGGCCCATAATGCCCGACGCATAATGCCCGGCCCATAATGCCCTGGCCCATAATGCCCGTTGCCCATAATGAATCCCATAAAGATGGTGCCACATAGTGAGGACACTTTCCTCAACTCTCTTTTCCCCATTTACTCACAGCTGAAGATATTCATGTTTTCCATGACGTTATGGAGATATAGATGGTCTCTGCTCCTGTGATACTGATGGATAGTGATGTTGTTTCCATGAATCCTGGAGATATAGATGGTCCTTGACTCCTGGAACAGATCCATGACTCCTGGAGATATAGATGGTCCATGACTCCTGGAGATATAGATGGTCCATGACTCCTGGAGATATAGATGGTCCATGACTCCTGACAGTCCATGACTCCTGGAGATATAGATGGTCCATGACTCCTGGAGATATAGATGGTCCATGACTCCTGGAGATATAGACGGTCTATGACTCCTGGAGATATAGATGGTCCATGACTCCTGGAGATATAGATGGTCCATGACTCCTGACAGTCCATGACTCCTGGAGATATAGATGGTCCATGACTCCTGGAGATATAGATGGTCCATGACTCCTGGAGATATAGACGGTCTATGACTCCTGGAGATATAGATGGTCCATGACTCCTGGAGATATAGACGGATATAGACGGTCCATGACTCCTGGAGATATAGACGGTCCATGACTCCTGGAGATATAGATGGTCCATGACTCCTGGAGATATAGATGGTCCATGACTCCTGACAGTCCATGACTCCTGGAGATATAGATGGTCCATGACTCCTGGAGATATAGATGGTCCATGACTCCTGGAGATATAGACGGTCTATGACTCCTGGAGATATAGATGGTCCATGACTCCTGGAGATATAGATGGTCCATGACTCCTGGAGATATAGATGGTCCATGACTCCTGACAGTCCATGACTCCTGGAGATATAGATGGTCCATGACTCCTGGAGATATAGATGGTCCATGACTCCTGGAGATATAGACGGTCTATGACTCCTGGAGATATAGATGGTCCATGACTCCTGGAGATATAGAAGGATATAGACGGTCCATGACTCCTGGAGATATAGACGGTCCATGACTCCTGGAGATATAGATGGTCCATGACTCCTGGAGATATAGACAGTCCATGACTCCTGGAGATATAGACGGTCCATGACTCCTGGAGATATAGATGGTCCATGACTACTGACAGTCCATGACTCCTGACGGTCCATGACTCCTGGAGATATAGACGGTCCATGACTCCTGGAGATATAGACGGTCCATGACTCCTGGAGATATAGACGGCCCATGACTCCTGGAGATATAGATGGTCCATGACTCCTGGAGATATAGACGGTCCATGACTCCTGGAGATATAGACGGTCCATGACTCCTGGAGATATAGACGGTCCATGACTCCTGGAGATATAGACGGATATAGACGGTCCATGACTCCTGGAGATATAGATGGTCCATGACTCCTGACAGTCCATGACTCCTGACGGTCCAAGACTCCTGGAGATATAGACGGTCCATGACTCCTGGAGATATAGATGGTCCATGACTCCTGGAGATATCCTGGTCCATGACTCCTGGAGATATAGTCCATGTCTCCTGAGATATAGTCCATGTCTCCTGGAGATATAGATGGTCCATGACTCCTGGAGATATAGATGGTCCATGACTCCTGGAGATATAGATGGTCCATGACTCCTGACAGTCCATGACTCCTGACGCTCCATGACTCCTGGAGATATAGATGGTCCATGACTCCTGGAGACACTCCTGGAGATATAGATGGTCCATGACTCCTGGAGATATAGATGGTCCAGATGACTCCTGGAGATATAGATGGTCCAAAGTGACTCCTGGATATCCTTCCTGTTTGGCGGTCCGACTCCTGGAGATATAGATGGTCCATGACTCCTGGAGATAGCCTAGATGGTCCATGACTCCTGATCTGGAGTCCATGACTCCTGGAGATATAGATGGTCCATGACTCCTGGAGATATAGATGGTCCTTTCTTTCTCTCTCTCGGAGGACCTGAGCCCTAGGACCATGTCATGACTCCTGGAGATATAGACGGTCTATGACTCCTGGAGATATAGATGGTCCATGACTCCTGGAGATATAGACGGATATAGACCGTGTCCCCAGGACTCCTGGAGATATAGACCTTGCTGTCCCCAGTCTCCTGAGATGCTGCTCCAGTTTCATGGTCCATGACTGCTGGTCAGATAACATTTGAGATCTTGGTCCATACTCTCTGACAGCCCAAGACTCCTGGGTTCCTCTAGGTTTCTCCTGACTCCTGGAGATATCCTAGATGGTCCATGACTCCTGGAGATTTTAGGCTGGGTTTCTGACTCACTTTGAGATATCAGATGTACGTCCATGACTTGATTTGATTTGATAGATGGTCCATGACTCCTGGAGATATAGATGGTCCATGACTCCTGGAGATATAGATGGTCCATGACTCCTGGAGATATAGATGGTCCATGACTCCTGGAGATATAGATGGTCCATGACTCCTGGAGATATAGATGGTCCATGACTCCTGGAGATATAGATGGTCCATGACTCCTGACAGTCCAGACTCCTGGAGATATAGAAGGATATGGAGACGGTCCATGACTCCTGGAGATATAGATGGTCCATGACTCCTGGAGATATAGATGGTCCATGACTCCTGGAGATATAGATGGTCCATGACTCCTGGAGATATAGATGGTCCATGACTCCTGGAGATATAGATGGTCCATGACTCCTGAGATATCCTGTCCATGACTCCTGACGGTCCATGACTCCTGGGTCCGTGTATAGACGGTCCATGTCTCCTGGAGATATAGACGGTCCATGACTCCTGGAGATATAGACGGCCCATGACTCCTGGAGATATAGATGGTCCATGACTCCTGGAGATATAGACGGTCCATGACTCCTGGAGATATAGACGGTCCATGACTCCTGGAGATATAGACGGTCCATGACTCCTGGAGATATAGACGGATATAGACGGTCCATGACTCCTGGAGATATAGATGGTCCATGACTCCTGACAGTCCATGACTCCTGACGGTCCAAGACTCCTGGAGATATAGACGGTCTATGACTCCTGGAGATATAGATGGTCCATGACTCCTGGAGATATCCTGGTCCATGACTCCTGACGGTCCATGTCTCCTGACAGTCCATGTCTCCTGGAGATATAGATGGTCCATGACTCCTGGAGATACAGATGGTCCATGACTCCTGGAGATATAGACGGTCCATGACTCCTGACAGTCCATGACTCCTGACGCTCCATGACTCCTGGAGATATAGATGGTCCATGACTCCTGACACTCCTGGAGATATAGATGGTCCATGACTCCTGGAGATATAGATGGTCCATGACTCCTGGAGATATAGACAGTCCATGACTCCTGGAGATATAGACGGATATAGACGGTCCATGACTCCTGGAGATATCCTGGTCCATGACTCCTGACGGTCCATGTCTCCTGACGGTCCATGTCTCCTGACGGTCCATGTCTCCTGGAGATATAGATGGTCCATGACTCCTGGAGATATAGACGGTCCATGACTCCTGGAGATATAGACGGATATAGACGGTCCATGACTCCTGGACATATAGATGGTCCATGACTCCTGGAGATATAGATGGTCCATGACTCCTGGAGATATAGACGGTCTATGACTCCTGGAGATATAGATGGTCCATGACTCCTGGAGATATAGACGGTCCATGAGTAGATGACCTTGAAAACAACGCGCGGACATTTTGGACTCAGTCTCCACTTCTTATTATACCTCCGTGAGAGGGAGGGGTGGGGGGGTCCTGGGGGGGGTAGACCTGGGATCCTTCTCCAAAGAGCTTTGACAGGGAGGTATGGAATTGAGGTAACAACAAGGAGGAAGGAAGCAAGGATTTGGTGTCTGGTAATGTTTTGAGACAGAGACATGTGCCCTGAGCTATAGAGTCAGTAGTTATCTCTGTCTGGCCATTCTGTAGCTCTATTCTCACCAGCAAGGGGTGAGAGGAGGAGCGAGTAGGGGGGAGTGAGGGGGAAGTCAGCCAAATGTGAGAGTTAAGTCATGGACACAATCGGTGCAGTAGTTGTCCAGCAGCCAGCCATTTAGTCAGCCAGCCAGCCGTTTAGTCAGTCAGCCAGTCAGCCAGCCAGCCATTTAGTCAGCCAGCCAGTCGTTTAGTCAGTCAGCCAGCCAGCCATTTAGTCAGCCAGCCAGCCGTTTAGTCAGTCAGCCAGTCAGCCAGCCAGCCATTTAGTCAGCCAGCCATTTAGTCAGCCAGCCAGCCGTTTAGTCAGTCAGCCAGTCAGACAGCCAGCCAGCCATTTAGTCAGCCAGCCAGCCGTTTAGTCAGTCAGCCAGATATTTAGTCAACCAGCCAGTCAGCCCACCAGCCATTTAGTCAGCCAGCCAGTCAGTCAGACAGATATTTAGTCAGCCAGCCAGCCATTTAGTCAGCCCGCCAGCCGTTTAGTCAGGCAGCCAGTCAGTCAGAAAGATATTTAGTCAGCCAGCCAGCCATTTAGTCAGTCAGCCAGTCAGTCAGCCAGTCAGCCATTTAGTCAGTCAGCCAGATATTTAGTCAGCCAGCCAGTCAGCCAGCCAGCCATTTAGTCAGTCAGCCAGATATTTAGTCAGCCAGTCAGTCAGTCAGCCAGTCAGTCAGCCAGCCAGCCATTTAGTCAGTCAGCCAGCCATTTAGTCAGTCAGCCAGCCATTTAGTCAGTCAGCCAGATATTTAGTCAGCCCGCCAGCCAATTAGTCCGCCAGCCAGTCAGTCAACCAAATATTTAGTCAGCCAGCCAGCCATTTAGCCAGCCAGTCAGTCAGCCAGTCAGTCAGTCAGTTAGTCAAACATGAGAGCTGAGCCATACAGAGGATCAGTGTTGTTTTCAGCAGCCAGCTAGAAAGGGCATCCCTGGGGAAATCCTCGTTCTGCTCTACCACAACAGGATGGGAGGGGTGTGGAGAGAGGAGAGGGAGAGGGCGTGATGGGGTAGAAACAGTGTGTGTGGGAGGAGCAGGGAGATTTGGATGAAGATGTTTTTGTTTGTGATAGAAAACAGAAGCACAAAGAAAGAAAGGGCTTTCTGTGTTGTCGGCCTGAGGCAGGGCTTTCTGTGTTGTCGGCCTGAGGCAGGGCTTTCTGTGTTGTCGGCCTGAGGCAGGGCTTTCTGTGTTGTCGGCCTGAGGCAGGGCTTTCTGTGACGTCGGCCTGAGGCAGGGCTTTCTGTGACGTCGGCCTGAGGCAGGGCTTTCTGTGTTGTCGGCCTGAGGCAGGGCTTTCTGTGTTGTCGGCCTGAGGCAGGGCTTTCTGTGTTGTCGGCCTGAGGCAGGGCTTTCTGTGTTGTCGGCCTGAGGCGGGGCTTTCTGTGTTTTGTCGGCCTGAGGCGGGGCTTTCTATGTTGTCGGCCTGAGGCGGGGCTTTCTGTGTTGTCGGCCTGAGGCAGTTCTTTCTGATGTAGTGGCTTGTGACTCAACAACTAATAGCCCCATTTAGGAGGTGGGAGGGACATACTGGCCCTTTAGACCCCACATAACACAGTTTGAGAGAGAGAGAGAGAGAGAGAGAGAGAGAGAGAGAGAGAGAGAGAGAAAGGGGGGAGGAGATGGCTTGAGAGGAGAGGAGTGGAGTTGGTAGGATAGGAGAGGATGAAGAGCGGAGGAAGGAGAGGATGGAGAGCGGAGGAAGGAGATGATGAAGAGGGGAGGAAGGAGAGGAGATGAGATGGATAGTAAGAGGACAGACAAAGGGGAAGGGAGGGAGGGAGAGACATAATAGCGGAGAGAGGGGAGAGGGAGGGATGGAGGGAGAGGAGAAAGAGATGGAGGGAGGGGAGAGAGAGGGGGATGGAGGGAGAGGAAAGAGAGATGGAGGGAGGGGAGAGAGGGAGAGAGGGGGATGGAGGGAGAGGAAAGAGAGATGGAGGGAGGGAGGGAGGGAGAGAGGGGGATGGAGGGAGAGGAGAGAGAGATGGAGGGAGAGAGGGAGATGAAGGGATGGAGAGAGGGGAGAGGGAGGGATGGAGAGATGGGGATGGAGGGAGAGGAGAGAGAGATGGAGAGAGAGGAAGGGATGGAGAGAGGGGAGAGGGAGGGATGGAGAGGGGGGGATGGAGGGAGAGGAGGGAGAGATGGAGGTAGAGGAAGGGATGGAGAGAGGGGAGAGGGAGGGAGGGATGGAGAGAGGAGAGAGAGATGGAGGGAGAGGAGAGAGAGATGGAGGGAGAGGAAGGGATGGAGAGAGGGGAGAGGGAGGGAGGGATGGAGAGAGGGGGATGGAGGGAGAGGAGAGAGAGATGGAGGGAGAGGAGAGGGATGGATGGATGGAGGGGAGAGGAGAGGGATGGATGGAGAGGAGAGGGATGGAGGGAGAGGAGAGGGATGGATGGAGGGGAGAGGGATGGAGAGAGGGGGATGGAGGGAGAGGAGAGAGAGATGGAGGGAGGGAGAGGAGAGGGATGGATGGATGGAGGGGAGAGGAGAGGGATGGAGGGAGAGGAGAGGGATGGATGGATGGGAGAGGGATGGAGAGGGGATGGATGGAGGGAGAGGAGAGAGAGATGGAGGGAGGGAGGGAGAGGGATGGGATGGATGGAGGGGAGAGGAGGGAGAGGGATGGATGGAGGGAGAGGAGAGGGATGGATGGATGGGAGAGGGATGGCGAGAGGGGGATGGAGGGAGAGGAGAGAGAGATGGAGGGAGAGGAGAGAGAGATGGAGGGAGAGGAAGGGATGGAGAGAGGGAGAGGAGAGGGATGGATGGAGGGAGAGGAGAGGGATGGATGGATGGAGGGAGAGAAGATAGATGAAGGGAGAAATAGAGACGTATGTTCATGTACAGTATTCCTGACCTTTTCATGGCCACAAAGCCGGCCAGGCAGCTGAGTTGCTGTGGTAACGCTCATCGAACGAACACAAGGGAAAAAGTCCTTTCTTTCATTGAAGGTTTCTCTGTCTCTCTCTCTTGTCTCCATTTTCAATTTACGGGATTTATTGGCATGGGAAACATATATGTTAACATTGCCAAAGCAAGTGAGGTAGATGAACAGTAAACATGTCTCTCTCTCTGTCTCTGTCTCTGTCTCTGTCTCTGTCTCTGTCTCTGTCTCTGTCTCTGTCTCTGTCTCTGTCTCTGTCTCTGTCTCTGTCTCTGTCTCTGTCTCTGTCTCTGTCTCTCTGTCTCTGTCTCTGTCTCTGTCTCTGTCTCTGTCTCTGTCTCTGTCTCTGTCTCTCTCTCTCTCTCTCTCTCTCTCTCTCTCTCTCTCTCTCTCTCTCTCTCTCTCTCTCTCTCTCTCTCTCTCTCTCTCTCTCTCTCTACTCCACTCCATTCTGTCTCCACAGTGTGTGTGTCTGTGTCTATGTGACGTATGTACCCAGGTGTGTTAGTGATGCGCGTGTCAGCTGTTTGTTTACCCTCACCCACCCGCAATCACTAATAATCCATCCACAGCTGCCCGACTATACAATATGGGCTCCCGAGTGGCGCAGTGGTCTAAGGCACTGCATCTCAGCGCTAGAGGCATAACTACAGACACCCTGGTTAGATTACAGGGTATATCACAGCGGTCTAAGGCACTGCATCTCAGCGCTAGAGGCGTAACTACAGACACCCTGGTTCGGCCGGTGGAAGGCCGTCATTGTGAATAAGAATTTCTTCTTAACTAACTCGTTAAATAAATAAATGTTAAATAAACAAAACAAAAATGATAAAGTGAAAATCTGAGGACATAGAAAATGCGCTGTAGGTTTTGACAGGCCATTTTTTTTAATGATAAATTGCAGGATATTTGTTAACTTCTCTACAATTAGATAGATCGATACATGCAACTCCTCTTCTGTCATTACTTGTTGCCGTGGAGACTAAATCAACCCTTTGCTCACTGTAATAATGTCATAAATTGTAAATAAAAATAAATATGAATGAGACAGTTGTGGATTGTGAATGCATTGTTTTCTCTTTATGCGTTCAGCCCACCCTTCATCCACACAATATTTCATGACCCCAAATCCGCCCACCCCGCTTCTCTAACTGCTGGTTTTGAGTCCACCCGCACGTTACTTGTGTGTGTGTGAGGTAGCATAGTGTGTGAGGTAGCATAGTGTGTGTGTGAGGTAGCATAGTGTGTGTGTGAGGTAGCATAGTGTGTGTGTGTGTGAGGTAGCATAGTGTGTGTGTGTGTGTGTGTGAGGTAGCATAGTGTGTGTGTGTGTGTGTGTGTGTGAGGTAGCATAGTGTGTGTGTGAGGTAGCATAGTGTGTGTGTGTGTGTGAGGTAGCATAGTGTGTACAACTACAACTAAATAGAACCCTACGGGCCCTGGCTAAATAGAACACTCCCTCCCAACAACTATCTTTCTCTCTCCCTCCCAGCCTCTCTTTCTGTCTCCCTCCCAGCCTCTCTTTCTGTCTCCCTCCCAGCCTCTCTTTCTCTCCCTCCCAGCCTATCTTTCTCTCCCTCCCAGCCTCTCTTTCTCTCCCTCCCAGCCTCTCTTTCTGTCTCCCTCCCAGCCTCTCTTTCTCTCTCTCTCTCTCCCTCCCAGCCTCTCTCTTTCTCTCTCCTTCCCAGTCTCTCTCTTTCTCTCTCCCTCCCAGTCTCTCTCTTTCTCTCTCCCTCCCAGTCTCTCTCTTTCTCTCTCCTTCCCAGCCTCTCTCTCTCTCTCTCTCTCTCTCTCCCCTCCCAGCCTCTCTTTCTCTCTCTCTCTCTCTCCTTCCCAGCCTCTCTCTCTCTCTCCCTCCCAGCCTCTCTCTTTCTCTCTCTTTCTCTCTCCTTCCCAGCCTCTCTCTTCCTCTCTCTCTCTCTCCCTCCCAGCCTCTCTCTCTCTCTCTCTCCCTCCCAGACTCTCTCCCTCCCAGCATCTCTCTCTCTCTCTCCCTCCCAGCCTCTCTCTCTCTGTCCCTTCCAGTCTCCTTTTCTCCCTCCCAGCCTCTCTTTCCCTCTCCCTCCCAGCCTCTGTCTTTCTCTCTCCCTCCCAGTCTCTCTCTCCCTCCCAGTCTCTCTCTCTCCTTCAGCCTATCTCTCTCCCTTCCAGACTCTCTCTTCCTCTCTCCCTCCCAGTCTCTCTCTCCCCCTCCCAGTCTTTCTCTCTCCCTCCCAGTCTCTCTCTCTCCCTCTCAGACTCTCTCTTTCTCTCTCCCTCCCAGTCTCTCTCTCTCCTTCTCAGACTCTCTTTCTCTCTCCCTCCCAGTCTTTCTCTCCCCCCTCCCAGTCTTTCTCTCTCCCACCCAGTCTCTCTCTCCCTCCCAGTCTCTCTCTCTCCTTCAGCCTCTCTCTCTCCCTTCCAGCCTCTCTCTTTCTCTCTCCCTCCCAGTCTCTCTCTCCCCCTCCCAGTCTTTCTCTCTCCCTCCCAGTCTCTCTCTCCCCCTCCCAGTCTTTCTCTCTCCCTCCCATTATCTCTCTCTCCCTCCAAGCCTCTCTCTTTCTCTCTCCCTCCCAGACTCAGTCTTTCTCTCTCCCTCCCAGTCTTTCTCTCTCCCTCCCAGTCTTTCTCTCTCCCTCCCAGTCTCTCTCTCTCCCTCCCAGACTCTCTCCCTCTCAGACTCTCTCTTTCTCTCTCCCTCCCAGCCTCTCTCTTTCTCTCTCCCTCCCAGTCTCTCTCTCTCCCTCCCAGACTCTCTCTCCCCCTCCCAGTCTTTCTCTCTCCCTCCCAGTCTCTCTCTCTCCCTCCCAGACTCTCTCCCTCTCAGACTCTCTCTTTCTCTCTCCCTCCCAGGCTCTCTCTGTCTCCCTCCCATTCTCTCTCTCTCCCTCCAAGCCTCTCTCTTTCTCTCTCCCTCCCTCCCAGGCTCTCTCTTTCTCTCTCCCTCCCAGTCTCTCTCTCTCCCTCCCAGACTCTCTCTCTCCCTCCCAGCCTCTCTCTCTCCCTCCCAGCCTCTCTCTTTCTCTCTCCCTCCCAGTCTCTCTCTCTCCCTCCAAGCCTCCCTTTCTCTCTTTCTCCTAGCCTCTCTCTTTTTCCCTCCCAGCAGCCAGCTACTCTTCCTGGGGTCCAGCAAAAGGAAGGCATTCAGTGTGTTCCCTCAGGCCATTACTCTACTACCACATACCTACAACACAAAATCTGTGTATATGTGTGTAGTGTGCCTATGTTATCGTGTGTTTTGTATGCACGTGTCTGTGCCATCTTAGCTTCAGTTGTATCAATATATTTTGACCATGACAGTTTACAATCCAGGGTTACTCCAAGCGGTTTGACGACTCAAACTCAATACTTCCGTTGCTCTGTGAGCTACATACTTCCATCTGAGACAATGACGTCAATGAAGTCGTTGGTGATCAAAGTTGAGGGGTGTTGTACACCTCATAGCCGTCAGCGATTGGCTCATCTCTAACCAATAAAAGGAAACTATACACCCCCCCCCCCAAAAAAAAGGATCTTTGCCCACCTGTGTTCTGGCTCTGACTCAACCCATCGTTTTCTGGGACCAATCAGAAGGGTTTTAGACTTTGTTTGCGTTCGTCAGGCAGGTACTCCGGACGGAGAACCCCACGGGCCCTGGCTAAAGAGCCAGACTCGGAGGAGAAACCCACGGGCCCTGGCTAAGGAGCCAGACTCGGAGGAGAACCCCACGGGCCCTGGCTAAGGAGCCAGACTCGGAGGAGAACCCCACGGGCCCTGGCTAAAGAGCCAGACTCGGAGGAGAACCCCACGGGCCCTGGCTAAAGAGCCAGACTCGGAGGAGAAACCCACGGGCCCTGGCTAAAGAGCCAGACTCGGAGGAGAAACCCACGGGCCCTGGCTAAGGAGCCAGACTCGGAGGAGAACCCCACGGGCCCTGGCTAAGGAGCCAGACTCGGAGGAGAACCCCACGGGCCCTGGCTAAAGAGCCAGACTCGGAGGAGAACCCCACGGGCCCTGGCTAAGGAGCCAGACTCGGAGGAGAACCCCACGGGCCCTGGCTAAGGAGCCAGACTCGGAGGAGAACCCCACGGGCCCTGGCTAAAGAGCCAGACTCGGAGGAGAACCCCACGGGCCCTGGCTAAGGAGCCAGACTCGGAGGAGAACCCCACGGGCCCTGGCTAAAGAGCCAGACTCGGAGGAGAACCCCACGGGCCCTGGCTAAGGAGCCAGACTCGGAGGAGAACCCCACGGGCCCTGGCTAAGGAGGCTGACTCTGAGGAGAACCCCACGGGCCCTGGCTAAAGAGCCAGACTCGGAGGAGAACCCCACGGGCCCTGGCTAAAGAGCCAGACTCGGAGGAGAACCCCACGGGCCCTGGCTAAGGAGCCAGACTCGGAGGAGAACCCCACGGGCCCTGGCTAAAGAGCCAGACTCGGAGGAGAACCCCACGGGCCCTGGCTAAGGAGCCAGACTCGGAGGAGAACCCCACGGGCCCTGGCTAAGGAGGCTGACTCTGAGGAGAACCCCACGGGCCCTGGCTAAAGAGCCAGACTCTGAGGAGAACCCCACGGGCCCTGGCTAAGGAGCCAGACTCGGAGGAGAACCCCACGGGCCCTGGCTAAGGAGCCAGACTGGAGGAGAACCCCACGGGCCCTGGCTAAGGAGGCTGACTCTGAGGAGAACCCCACGGGCCCTGGCTAAAGAGCCAGACTGGCGGGAGAACCCCACGGGCCTGGCTGTGCCAGACTGCTGGGCTGTGGCCAGACTGGGCTGTGGCTGGAGCCAGACTGGAGAACCCCACGGGCCCTGGCTGGAGCCAGACTGGTGGAGAACCAACTGTGGGCGTGGGGAGCTGGAGTTTGGGCTGGCGTTGCTCTGCTGTGGTGCTGCTGTGGTGGGCTGTGGTGGGCTGTGGTGGGCTGTGGTGCTGCTGTGGTGGGCTGTGGTGGGCTGTGGTGGGCTGTGGTGCTGCTGTGGTGGGCTGTGGTGGGCTGTGGTGGGCTGTGGTGCTGCTGTGGTGGGCTGTGGTGGGCTGGGGTGGGGTGTGGTGCTGCTGTGGTGGGCTGTGGTGGGCTGTGGTGCTGCTGTGGTGGGCTGTGGTGGGCTGTGGTGGGCTGTGGTGCTGCTGTGGTGGGCTGTGGTGGGCTGTGGTGCTGCTGTGGTGGGCTGTGGTGCTGCTGTGGTGGGCTGTGGTGGGCTGTGGTGCTGCTGTGGTGGGCTGTGGTGCTGCTGTGGTGCTGCTGTGGTGGGCTGTGGTGCTGCTGTGGTGGGCTGTGGTGGGCTGTGGTGCTGCTGTGGTGGGCTGTGGTGCTGCTGTGGTGGGCTGTGGTGCTGCTGTGGTGGGCTGTGGTGGGCTGTGGTGCTGCTGTGGTGGGCTGTGGTGCTGCTGTGGTGGGCTGTGGTGGGCTGTGGTGCAGCCCAATCTCCTGTCCTGTCTCACTGCAGACCTGCTGGTGCTGCCCAGCTCTCTCTCTCTTTGGCGGTCATGATGAATAGCTGAGGATAAGAAAATGGGGGAAATCTTTCACTGTGTGCGTTAGCGTGTGTGTGTGATGTAGCATAGTGTGTGTGCGTGTGCGTGTGCGTGTGTGTGTGTGTGTGTGAGGTAGCATAGTGTGTGTGCGTGTGTGTGTGTGTGTGTGTGAGGTCGCATAGTGTATGTGCGTGTGCGTGTGTGTGTGTGTGTGTGTGTGTGAGGTAGCATAGTGTGTGTGCGTGTGTGTGTGAGGTCGCATAGTGTGTGTGTGCGTGTGCGTGTGCATGTGCGTGTGTGTGTGTGCGAGGTAGCATAGTGTGTGTGTGCATGTGCGTGTGTGTGTGTGTGAGGTAGCATAGTGTGTGGGCGATAGGTGACTGAAATGTCATGTCACTCTCTCTCCTCTATTCTTCTCTCTCTGTCTAAAATAGTATTTTTAGTTTTTCCTCTGGACTTAATAAAATAACTTTAGTGATTTCTTCAAATAATGAATCTCCTGGTGAGTTATATATATATGTTTTCAATGGAGGAGGAAGTGCATCTCTCTTATATTAATCTCTCTCTCTCTCTCTCTCTCTCTCTCTCTCTCTCTCTCTCTCTCTCTCTCTCTCTCTCTCTCTCTCTCTCTCTCTCTCTCTCTCTCTCTCTCTCTCTCTCTACTCTCTACTCTCTCTCTCTACTTTCTCTCTCTCTCTCCTCTCTACTTTATCTCTCCTCTCTACTGTCTCTCTCTCTCTCTCTCTCTCTCCCTCTCCTTTTAACTATGCCGCTCTGTACCATCACTCACTCATATATCTTTATGTACATATTATTTATCCCTTTACACTTGTGTGTGTATAAGGTAGTAGTTTTGGAATTGTTAGTTAGATTACTTGTTGGTTATTACTGCATTGTCGGAACTAGAAGCACAAGCATTTCGCTACACTCGCATTAACATCTGCTAACCATGTGTATGTGACAAATACAATTTGATTTGATTTGATCTCCCTCTAGTTTCTCTCCTCTCCCTTCTCTCTCTCTCTCCTCTCTGTGGCCTGAGAGATTGCCCGCAGCCTCCCATCTCCTTCCCCCTCCTCCCCCTGTTCCCCTTGGGATACAAACATCTCTGACTGGTAGGGCAAGTGAAGGGAGGGAAAGAGTGGGAGAAGGAGAGAGAGAGATGAAGGGCTCATCTACTAGTGCACCAGGTTACCCATAGGGCTCTGGTCTAAACTAGTGCACCACGTTACCCATAGGGCTCTGGTCTAAACTAGTGCACTACGTTACCCATGGGCCTCTGGTCTAAACTAGTGCACTACGTTACCCATAGGGCTCTGGTCTAAACTAGTGCACTACGTTACCATCATCTCGTCATTATACTGTCAGACACTATGATGTGATACATGATACAGACATCATCTAGTCATATCTTGAAGGTGATGGAAGCAGGGAGAACAGGCTGTGTCTCCACATTGACTCTGTACTGGTACCCTCTGTATATAGCCTCCACATTGACTCTGTACAGGGACCCCCTGTATATAGCCTCCATATTGACTCTGTACCGGTACCCCCTGTATATAGCCTCCACATTGACTCTGTACCGGTACCCCCTGTATATAGTCTCCACATTGATTCTGTACCTGGTACCCCCTGTATATAGTCTCCACATTGACTCTGTACCGGTACCCCCTGTATATAGCCTCCACATTGACTCTGTACCGGTACCCCCTGTATATAGCCTCCACATTGACTCTGTACCGGTACCCCTGTATATAGCCTCCACATTGACTCTGTACTGGTACCTCCTGTATATAGCCTCCACATTGACTCTGTACCGGTACCCCTGTATATAGCCTCCACATTGACTCTGTACCGGTACCCCTGTATATAGCCTCCACATTGACTATGTACCGGTACACCCTGTATATAGCCTCCACATTGACTCTGTACCGGTACACCCTGTATATAGCCTCCACATTGACTCTGTACCGGTACCCCTGTATATAGCCTCCACATTGACTCTGTACCGGTACCCCTGTATATAGCCTCCACATTGACTCTGTACCGGTACCCCTGTATATAGCCTCCACATTGACTCTGTACCGGTACCCCTGTATATAGCCTCCACATTGACTCTGTACCGGTACCCCTGTATATAGCCTCCACATTGACTCTGTACCGGTACCCCTGTATATAGCCTCCACATTGACTCTGTACTGGTACCTCCTGTATATAGCCTCCACATTGACTCTGTACCGGTACCCCTGTATATAGCCTCCACATTGACTCTGTACCGGTACCCCCTGTATATAGCCTCCACATTGACTATGTACCGGTACACCCTGTATATAGCCTCCACATTGACTCTGTACCGGTACCCCTGTATATAGCCTCCACATTGACTCTGTACCGGTACCCCTGTATATAGCCTCCACATTGACTCTGTACTGGTACCTCCTGTATATAGCCTCCACATTGACTCTGTACCGGTATAGCCTCCACATTGACTCTGTACCAGTACCCCTGTATATAGCCTCCACATTGACTCTGTACCGGTACCCCTGTATATAGCCTCCACATTGACTCTGTACCGGTACCCCTGTATATAGCCTCCACATTGACTCTGTACTGGTACCCCTGTATATAGCCTCCACATTGACTCTGTACCGGTACCCCTGTATATAGCCTCCACATTGACTCTGTACCGGTACCCCCTGTATATAGCCTCCACATTGACTCTGTACCGGTACCCCTGTATATAGCCTCCACATTGACTCTGTACCGGTACCCCTGTATATAGCCTCCACATTGACTCTGTACCGGTACCCCTGTATATAGCCTCCACATTGACTCTGTACCGGTACCCCCTGTATATAGCCTCCACATTGACTCTGTACCGGTACCCCCTGTATATAGCCTCCACATTGACTATGTACCGGTACACCCTGTATATAGCCTCCACATTGACTCTGTACCGGTACCCCTGTATATAGCCTCCACATTGACTCTGTACCGGTACCCCCTGTATATAGCCTCCACATTGACTCTGTACCGGTACCCCTGTATATAGCCTCCACATTGACTCTGTACCAGTACCCCTGTATATAGCCTCCACATTGACTCTGTACCGGTACCCCCTGTATATAGCCTCCACATTGACTCTGTACCGGTACCCCTGTATATAGCCTCCACATTGACTCTGTACCGTACCCCTGTATATAGCCTCCACATTGACTCTGTACTGGTACCTCCTGTATATAGCCTCCACATTGACTCTGTACCGGTACCCCTGTATATAGCCTCCACATTGACTCTGTACCGGTACCCCTGTATATAGCCTCCACATTGACTATGTACCGGTACACCCTGTATATAGCCTCCACATTGACTCTGTACCGGTACCCCTGTATATAGCCTCCACATTGACTCTGTACCGGTACCCCTGTATATAGCCTCCACATTGACTCTGTACTGGTACCTCCTGTATATAGCCTCCACATTGACTCTGTACCGGTACCCCCTGTATATAGCCTCCACATTGACTCTGTACCAGTACCCCTGTATATAGCCTCCACATTGACTCTGTACCGGTACCCCTGTATATAGCCTCCACATTGACTCTGTACCGGTACCCCCTGTATATAGCCTCCACATTGACTCTGTACTGGTACCCCTGTATATAGCCTCCACATTGACTCTGTACCGTACCCCTGTATATAGCCTCCACATTGACTCTGTACCGGTACCCCTGTATATAGCCTCCACATTGACTCTGTACCGGTACCCCTGTATATAGCCTCCACATTGACTCTGTACCGGTACCCCTGTATATAGCCTCCACATTGACTCTGTACCGGTACCCCTGTATATAGCCTCCACATTGACTCTGTACCGGTACCCCCTGTATATAGCCTCCACATTGACTCTGTACCGGTACCCCCTGTATATAACCTCCACATTGACTCTGTACCGGTACCCCTGTATATAGCCTCCACATTGACTCTGTACCGGTACCCCTGTATATAGCCTCCACATTGACTCTGTACCGGACCCCTGTATATAGCCTCCACATTGACTCTGTACCGGTACCCCTGTATATAGCCTCCACATTGACTCTGTACCGGTACCCCTGTATATAGTCTCCACATTGACTCTGTACCGGTACCCCTGTATATAGTCTCCACATTGACTCTGTACCGGTACCCCCTGTATATAGCCTCCACATTGACACTGTACCGGTACCCCCTGTATATAGCCTCCACATTGACTCTGTACCGTAATACCCTGTATATAGCCTCCACATTGACTCTGTACCGTAATACCCTGTATATAGTCTCCACATTGACTCTGTACCGGTACCCCCTGTATATAGCCTCCACATTGACTCTGTACCGTAATACCCTGTATATAGCCTCCACATTGACTCTGTACCATAATACCCTGTATATAGTCTCCACATTGACTCTGTACCGGTACCCCCTGTATATAGCCTCCACATTGACTCTGTACCGGTACCCCCTGTATATAGCCTCCACATTGACTCTGTACCGTAATACCCTGTATATAGCCTCCACATTGACTCTGTACCGTAATACCCTGTATATAGCCTCATTATTGTTATTTTCTGCTGCTCTTGAATTAATTGTTACTTTTATTTGTAACTTAAGAATATATATATATTTTTGAAACTGCATTGTTGGTTAAGGGCTTGTCAGTCAGCATTTCACTGTAAGGTCTGTTGTATTTGGCGCATGTGACAAATACAATTGGATTTGATTTGATTCCATTATGAGAAGTGACCAGTGATTCCATGTCTATAGGACCAGTGATTCCATGTCTATAGGGCCAGTGATTCCATGTCTATAGGACCAGTGATTCCATGTCTATAGGACCAGTGATTCCATGTCTATAGGACCAGTGATTCCATGTCTATAGGACCAGTGATTCCATGTCTATAGGACCAGTGATTCCATGTCTATAGGACCAGTGATTCCATGTGTATAGGACCAGTGATTCCATGTCTATAGGACCAGTGATTACATGTCTATAGGACCAGTGATTCCATGTCTATAGGGCCAGTGATTCCATGTCTATAGGGCCAGTGATTCCATGTCTATAGGGCCAGTGATTCCATTATGAGAAGTGACCAGTGATTCCATGTCTATAGGACCAGTGATTCCATGTCTATAGGGCCAGTGATTCCATGTGTATAGGACCAGTGATTCCATGTGTATAGGACCAGTGATTCCATGTCTATAGGACCAGTGATTCCATGTCTATAGGGCCAGTGATTCCATGTGTATAGGACCAGTGATTCCATGTGTATAGGACCAGTGATTCCATGTCTATAGGACCAGTGATTCCATGTCTATAGGGCCAGTGATTCCATGTCTATAGGGCCAGTGATTCCATGTCTATAGGGCCAGTGATTCCATGTCTATAGGGCCAGTGATTCCATGTCTATAGGACCAGTGATTCCATGTCTATAGGACCAGTGATTCCATGTCTATAGGACCAGTGATTCCACGTCTATTGGGCCAGTGATTCCACGTCTATTGGGCCAGTGATTCCACGTCTATTGGGCCAGTGATTCCATGTCTATAGGGCCAGTGATTCCATGTCTATTGGGCCAGTGATTCCATGTCTATAGGGCCAGTGATTCCATGTCTATAGGGCCAGTGATTCCATGTCTATAGGACCAGTGATTCCATGTCTATAGGGCCAGTGATTCCATGTCTATTGGGCCAGTGATTCCATGTCTATAGGGCCAGTGATTCCATGTCTATATGGCCAGTGATTCCATGTCTATAGGACCAGTGATTCCATGTCTATAGGGCCAGTGATTCCATGTCTATAGGGCCAGTGATTCCATGTCTATAGGGCCAGTGATTCCATGTCTATAGGGCCAGTGATTCCATTATGATAAGTGACCAGTGATTCCATGTCTATAGGGCCAGTGATTCCATGTCTATAGGACCAGTGATTCCATGTCTATAGGGCCAGTGATTCCATGTCTATAGGACCAGTGATTCCATGTGTATAGGACCAGTGATTCCATGTCTATAGGGCCAGTGATTCCATGTCTATAGGGCCAGTGATTCCATGTCTATAGGGCCAGTGATTCCATGTCTATAGGACCAGTGATTCCATGTCTATAGGGCCAGTGATTCCATGTCTATAGGGCCAGTGATTCCATGTCTATAGGGCCAGTGATTCCATTATGAGAAGTGACCAGTGATTCCATGTCTATAGGGCCAGTGATTCCATGTCTATAGGGCCAGTGATTCCATGTCTATAGGGCCAGTGATTCCATGTCTATAGGTGACCAGTGATTCCATGTCTATAGGGCCAGTGATTCCATGTCTATAGGGCCAGTGATTCCATGTCTATAGGGCCAGTGATTCCATGTCTATAGGGCCAGTGATTCCATGTCTATAGGGCCAGTGATTCCATGTCTATAGGGCCAGTGATTCCATGTCTATAGGGCCAGTGATTCCATGTCTATAGGGCCAGTGATTCCATGTCTATAGGGCCAGTGATTCCATGTCTATAGGGCCAGTGATTCCATGTCTATAGGGCCAGTGATTCCATGTCTATAGGGCCAGTGATTCCATGTCTATAGGGCCAGTGATTCCATGTCTATAGGGCCAGTGATTCCATGTCTATAGGACCAGTGATTCCATGTCTATAGGGCCAGTGATTCCATGTCTATAGGGCCAGTGATTCCATGTCTATAGGACCAGTGATTCCATGTCTATAGGACCAGTGATTCCATGTCTATAGGACCAGTGATTCCATGTCTATAGGGCCAGTGATTCCATGTCTATAGGGCCAGTGATTCCATGTCTATAGGGCCAGTGATTCCATGTCTATAGGGCCAGTGATTCCATGTCTATAGGGCCAGTGATTCCATGTCTATAGGGCCAGTGATTCCATGTCTATAGGGCCAGTGATTCCATGTCTATAGGGCCAGTGATTCCATGTCTATAGGGCCAGTGATTCCATGTCTATAGGGCCAGTGATTCCATGTCTATAGGGCCAGTGATTCCATGTCTATAGGGCCAGTGATTCCATGTCTATAGGGCCAGTGATTCCATGTCTATAGGGCCAGTGATTCCATGTCTATAGGGCCAGTGATTCCATGTCTATAGGGCCAGTGATTCCATGTCTATAGGGCCAGTGATTCCATGTCTATAGGGCCAGTGATTCCATGTCTATAGGGCCAGTGATTCCATGTCTATAGGGCCAGTGATTCCATGTCTATAGGGCCAGTGATTCCATGTCTATAGGACCAGTGATTCCATGTCTATAGGACCAGTGATTCCATGTCTATAGGGCCAGTGATTCCATGTCTATAGGGCCAGTGATTCCATGTCTATAGGACCAGTGATTCCATGTCTATAGGACCAGTGATTCCATGTCTATAGGACCAGTGATTCCATGTCTATAGGGCCAGTGATTCCATGTGTATAGGGCCAGTGATTCCATGTGTATAGGGCCAGTGATTCCATGTCTATAGGGCCAGTGATTCCATGTCTATAGGGCCAGTAATTCCATGTCTATAGGGCCAGTGATTCCATGTCTATAGGGCCAGTGATTTCATGTCTATAGGGCCAGTGATTCCATGTCTATAGGGCCAGTGATTCCATGTCTATAGGGCCAGTGATTTCATGTCTATAGGGCCAGTGATTCCATGTCTATAGGACCAGTGATTCCATGTCTATAGGACCAGTGATTTCATGTCTATAGGACCAGTGATTCCTTGTGTATAGGACCAGTGATTCCATGTCTATAGGACCAGTGATTTCATGTCTATAGGGCCAGTGATTCCTTGTGTATAGGGCATGCATTCATTTGGCGTAATCTGTATCCTTTTAGGTGGCTGCAGTTCAGTGTTGTGGCACTGTAATGTTGCCCAATCAGAGGGCTGTAAGAAAACACAAAAGGATCATTAAAGATATGGGACAAAAGGCAGGAATACAGCTGGTGAGGGGTTAATATAGGGGTTAATATAGGGGTTAATATAGGGGTTAATATAGGAGTTAATATAGGGGTTAATATAGGGGTTAATATAGGGGTTAATATAGCCCCCGTCCCTGTTGTAGTCGTGAGGGGTTAATATAGCCCCCATCCCTGTTGTAGTCATGAGGGGTTAATATAGGGGTTAATATAGGGGTTAATATAGGGGTTAATATAGGTGTTAATATAGGGGTTAATATAGGGGTTAATATAGGGGATAATATAGGGGTTAATATAGGGGTTAATATAGCCCCCGTTCCTGTTGTAGTCGTGAGGGGTTAATATAGGGGTTAATATAGGGGTTAATATAGCCCCCGTTCCTGTTGTAGTCGTGAGGGGTTAATATAGGGGTTAATATAGGGGTTAATATAGCCCCCATCCCTGTTGTAGTCGTGAGGGGTTAATATAGGGGTTAATATAGGGGTTAATATAGGGGTTAATATAGGGGTTAATATAGCCCCCGTTCCTGTTGTAGTCCTGAGGTTTGAGGGATACTAATTTGATATCTGCATCTTTCAGCCACATCCTGTTTGCTAGCAGCTCAGAGAGAGATTAGCTGTTTAATGTTTGAGGTATACTAATTGATTTCTGCATCTTTCAGCTCAGAGAGAGATTAGATGTTTAATGTTTGAGGTATACTAATTGATTTCTGCATCTTTCAGCTCAGAGAGAGATTAGCTGTTTAAAGTTTGAGGTATACTAATTGATTTCTGCATCTTTCAGCTCAGAGAGAGATTAGCTGTTTAATGTTTGAGGTATACTAATTGATTTCTGCATCTTTCAGCTCAAGAGAGATTAGATGTTTAAAGTTTGAGGTATACTAATTGATTTCTGGATGGAAAATATTTATTTTTTATTCTGACTGTTCTGACGATTCTGACGGTTCTGTCACGGTTCTGACGGTTCTGTCACGGTTCTGACGGTTCTGTCACGGTTCTGACTGTTCCGACGGTTCTGACGGTTCTGTCACGGTTCTGACTGTTCCGACGGTTCTGACGGTTCTGACGGTTCTGACGGTTCTGTCACGGTTCTGACGGTTCTGACGGTTCTGACGGTTCTGTCACGGTTCTGACGGTTCTGACGGTTCTGTCACGGTTCTGTCACAGTTCTGACGGTTCTGTCACGGTTCTGTCACGGTTCTGTCACGGTTCTGTCACGGTTCTGACGGTTCTGGTTCTGTCACGGTTCTGTCACGGTTCTGTCACGGTTCTGTCACGGTTCTGACGGTTCTGTCACGGTTCTGACGGTTCTGTCACGGTTCTGTCACGGTTCTGACGGTTCTGACGGTTCTGTCACGGTTCTGACGGTTCTGACGGTTCTGTCACGGTTCTGACGGTTCTGTCACGGTTCTGACGGTTCTGTCACCGTTCTCACTGTTGTTCTCTCCTCTCCCCCATCAGGACCAGCCTGTCAGGAGAACACATGTCCTGCGATCATCCTCCCGCTCTGCACTGTTCACCCAGCCTCCTACCAGCCTCTCAACCACCCTCTCAACCCAGGTTAGTACTGCTGTGTGTGGGTGGGTGTGTGTGCAGATGGAGGACTGGGGAGAGTGGGTTGTGTGTTTCTAAGAGGGATGGGGTGGGTTGTGTTTCTCAGAGGTGTGGGGTGGGTTGTGTGTTTCTAAGAGGGATGGGGTGGGTTGTGTGTTTCTAAGAGGGGTCGGTTGTGTGTTTCTAAGAGGGGTCGGTTGTGTGTTTCTAAGAGTGATGGGGTGGGTTGTGTTTCTCAGAGGTGTGGGGTGGGTTGTGTGTTTCTATTAGGGATGGGGTGGGTTGTGTGTTTCTAAGAGGGATGGGGTGGGTTGTGTTTCTCAGAGGTGTGGGGTGGTTTGTGTGTTTCTAAGAGGGATAGGGTGGGTTGTGTGTTTCTAAGAGGGGTGGGGTGGGTTGTGTGTTTCTAAGAGGGATGGGGCGGGTTGTGTGTTTCTAAGAGGGATGGGTTGTGTTTCTCAGAGGTGTGGGGTGGGTTGTGTGTTTCTAAGAGGGATGGGGTGGGTTGTGTGTTTCTAAGAGGGGTGTGGTGGGTTGTGTGTTTCTATTAGGGATGGGGTGGGTTGTGTGTTTCTAAGAGGGATGGGGTGGGTTGTGTGTTTCTAAGAGGGATGGGGTTGGTTGTGTTTCTCAGAGGTGTGGGATGGGTTGTGTGTTTCTAAGAGGGATAGGGTGGGTTGTGTGTTTCTAAGAGGGATGGGGTGGGTTGTGTGTTTCTAAGAGGGATGGGTTGGGTTGTGTGCTTCTAAGAGGGTTGGGTTGGGTTGTGTGTTTCTAAGAGGTGTGGGGTGGGTTGTGTGTTTCTAAGAGGGATGGGGTTGGTTGTGTTTCTCAGAGGTGTGGGATGGGTTGTGTGTTTCTAAGAGGGGTGGGGTGGGTTGTGTGTTTCTAAGAGGGATGGGGTTGGTTGTGTTTCTCAGAGGTGTGGGATGGGTTGTGTGTTTCTAAGAGGGGTGGGGTGGGTTGTGTGTTTCTAAGAGGGATGGGGTTGGTTGTGTTTCTCAGAGGTGTGGGTTGGGTTGTGTGTTTCTAAGAGCGGTGGGGTGGGTTGTGTGTTTCTAAGAGGGATGGGGTGGGTTGTGTGTTTCTAAGAGGGGTGGGTTGGGTTGTGTGTTTCTAAGAGGGATGGGGTGGATTGCACCAATATGGATGAACTCTTAAACTGAGTTAAATTTAAAGTTGAATCTATAAATCTTGTTCCAACAACCTTTAAACCTTAAATTTAAATCGTAGTTAAATTGAATCCTTCATCTAAACAAAGTTTACGTTTGACTTAAAACCAAGATCAAATCTTGTTGTAAATTCTAATGTAAATGTAGTTTGGGGATTAAATCTAAACTGCCACTGGAGGAGGTTAAAGTTCATCAGATGTCTGTGTATGTGCTTTATATTTTTAGTGTGATTTAAACATTTCAGCTCTTGTGGTTTATCATGTAAAACTCAACTAGCCGGCTCATTTATTTGACCCAAAATTAAATGAATTAGATACGTTAGATGAGGTGAAAACTATCTTTGCTGTCTAGCGGTGACCAGGCCTGGATAGAACGAGAACATATCGCTATGGTGAACCCATTATGACACGTGTAACTAACCATACACAAGAACATATCGCTATGGTGAACCCATTATGACACGTGTAACTAACCATACACGAGAACATATCGCTATGGTGAACCCATTATGACACGTGTAACTAACCATACACAAGAACATATCGCTATGGTGAACCCATTATGCCACGTGTAACTAACCATACACAAGAACATATCGCTATGGTGAACCCATTATGACACGTGTAACTAACCATACACTAGTGATTTAACCTTAGATTAAAAGATACAACTCTGATTTTAATCCTAAACCTAGATTTTACAGTCGAGATTACGTCTAATCTAAGATTCATTTAAACTAGGGGTTCCCAAAAAATGTTGGCCCCCCCGACCCCATTTTGAGATCCGAAAATGATTACGAGCCCAACCATGTGGAAAAACGATTATGTAATTGACAGTTAATGTTTATATATGTTTTTTATTGGGATCTATTACAGTCAATTAAAAAACATTCTAACAGTATTTCTGAATGTCTGCTCAACTCACCATCACATATTTTTAATGTGGGGCTATGACAGTAAATTGCTAATTAGTCTGACTAGAAATTATCTCCCCAACCACTAATGAGATGGGGTTGCTTGATTCATGTCGCTGTCTCACTGTTTCCCTCCCAACTCCTGTCTCACTGGGATGCTGTCACATGCCAACCTGGATCCCTCCTAGACTATTTGGTTTTATCCCTCCCAGACTCCTGTCTCACTGATCCCTCCCAGACTCCTGTCTCACTGTGATCCCTCCTCAGCGCCTCACTGTTCAGATATGAGCTGGTCAATCCCTCCCAGGGTATCCAGACTCCTGAGTTTCCTATGTTCCATCCCTTTAGACTCCTGTCTCACTGTTCCATCCCTCCTAGACTCCTGTCTCACTGTTCCATCCTCACTCCATCCCTCCCAGACTCCTGTCTCACTGTTCCATCCCTCACCCTTAGACTCCTGTCTCACTGTGCCATCCCTCCCAGACTCCTGTCTCACTGTTCCATCCCTCCTAGACTCCTGTCTCACTGTTCCATCCCTCCTAGACTCCTGTCTCACTGTTCCATCCCTCCTAGACTCCTGTCTCACTGTTCCATCCCTCCTAGACTCCTGTCTCACTGTTCCATCCCTCCCAGACTCCTGTCTCACTGTTCCATCCCTCCTAGACTCCTGTCTCACTGTGCCATCCCTCCTAGACTCCTGTCTCACTGTTCCATCCCTCCTAGACTCCTGTCTCACTGTTCCATCCCTCCTGTGCCATCCCTCCCAGACTCCTGTCTCACTGTGCCATCCCTCCCAGACTCTCACTGTCCATCCCTCCTAGACTCCTGTCTCACTGTGCCATCCCCTCCCTGTCTCACTGACTCCTGTCTCACTGTTCCATCCCTCCTAGACTCCTCACTGTCCATCCCTCCCAGACTGTCTCCATCCCTCCCAGACTCCTGTCTCAGATCCCTCCTGACTCCTCTCACTGTGCCATCCCTCCTAGACTCCTGTCTCACTGTTCCATCCCTCCTCAGACTCCTAGACCTGTCTCACTGTTCCATCCCTCCCAGACTCCTGTCTCACTGTGCCATCCCTCCCAGACTCCTGTCTCACTGTTCCATCCCTCCTAGACTCCTGTCTCACTGTGCCATCCCTCCTAGACTCCTGTCTCACTGTTCCATCCTCACTGTTCCATCCTCCTAGACTCCTGTCTCACTGTTCCATCCAGACTCCTGTCTCACTGTGCCATCCCTCCCAGACTCCTGTCTCACTGTCCCTCCAGACTCCTCACTCCATCCCTCCTAGACTCCTGTCTCACTGTTCCATCCCTCCTAGACTCCTGTCTCACTGTTCCATCCCTCCTAGACTCCTGTCTCACTGTTCCATCCCTCCCAGACTCCTGTCTCACTGTCCCATCCCTCCTAGACTCCTGTCTCACTGTTCCATCCCTCCTAGACTCCTGTCTCACTGTTCCATCCCTCCTAGACTCCTGTCTCACTGTTCCATCCCTCCTGTCTCACTGAGACTCCTGTCTCACTGTTCCATCCCTCCTAGACTCCTGTCCATCCATCCCTCCTAGACTCCTGTCTCACTGTCTCCATCCCTCCCAGACTCCTGTCTCACTGTGCCATCCCCCCAGACTCCTGTCTCACTGTTCCATCCCTCCTAGACTCCTGTCTCACTGTGCCATCCCTCCTAGACTCCTGTCTCACTGTTCCATCCCTCCTAGACTCCTGTCTCACTGTTCCATCCCTCCTAGACTCCTGTCTCACCGTGCCATCCCTCCTAGACTCCTGTCTCACCCTACAATCCCTCCTAGACTCCTGTCTCACTGTTCCATCCCTCCTAGACTCCTGTCTCACTGTGCCATCCCTCCCAGACTCCCAGACTGATGTTACAAAATGCTGTACAGAAACCCAGCCTAAAACCCCAAACAGCAAGCAATGCAGGTGTAGAAGCACGGTGGCTAGGAAAAACTCCCTAGAAAGGCCAGAACCGAGGAAGAAACCTAAGAGAGAAACCAGGCTATGTGGGGTGGCCAGTCCTCTTCTGGCTGTGCCGGGTGGAGATTATAACAGAACATGGTCAAGATGTTCAAATGTTCATAAATTACCAGCAGGGTCAAATAATAATTATCACAGTTGTTGTAGAGGGTGCAGCAAGTCAGCACCTCAGGAGTAAATGTCAATTGGCTTTTCATAGCCGATCATTAAGAGTATCTCTACCGCTCCTGCTGTCTCTAGAGAGTTGAAAATAGCAGGTCTGGGACAGGTAGCATGTCCGGTGAACAGGTCAGGGTTCCATAGCTGCAGGCAGAACAGTTGAAACTGGAGCAGCAGCACGGCCAGGTGGACTGGGGACAGCAAGGAGTCATCATGCCAGGTAGTCCTGAGGCATGGTCCTAGGGCTCAGGTCCTCAGAGAGAGAAAGAAATAGAGAATTAGAGAACGCACACAGGACACCGGATAAGACAGGAGAAGTACTCCCAGATATAACAGACTGATAGGATATAACCCCACCCACTTTGCCAAAGCACAGCCCCCACACCACTAGAGGGATAACTTCAACCACCAACTTACCATCCTGAGGCAAGGCTGAGTATAGCCCACAAAGATCTCCGCCACGGCACAACCCAAGGGGGGGACGCCAACCCAGACAGGAAGATCACATCAGTGACTCAACCCACTCAAGTGACGCACCCCTCCTAGGGACGGCATGGAAGAGCACCAGTAAGCCAGTGACTCAGCCCCCGTAATAGGGTTAGAGGCAGAGAATCCCATTGGAGAACCGGCCAGGCAGAGACAGCAAGGGCATTCTTGGAGCCTGGCTGGGTACCAACATCCTACAGAACATTGTCTGGTGTAATTTCAAAATTGTGACAAGTGAGCAGTGTCAAATACAAACATGTAGGAAGAGTCAGGGAAGGAGCAGAACAGATTTTTTAAAATGATTTCTTTTAGGCCTTTGTTGGCCGTTGGTGGTCCGTTGGTGGTCCTAGTTCACTGTTATCAGACAATGGTGTTGTTTTCACCATTTTGCAGCCGGTAATATATAAGTCTCTGCAATAGAGTGTGCTTTAGGTTTCATTTACATTTATAAGGTTAACCACATTACAATGATTGTGAGATACAAAGACGATATTATAATATCTAATTTGTAAAAAAAAAAAAAATGGGGGGGGGATTCTGGAAATTCTCCCGCGACTCCAGTATGACTCTCCTCTCCTGTGCAGCGAGCGAGAGAGAGACAGACTCCTTCTGTCTCTTATCTACTTCTCAGCAGCCGAGCTAGCTCTGGGATATCTCTCGTTGTAGACATCATCGATCTCTAGGCCTCCACAGCCAACTCCAGATGTATTAGTTCCTTTGGTAGTGTGTGTTGTGTGTCTGTGTGTGTGTGTGTGTGTGTGTGTGTGTGTGTGTGTGTGTGTGTGTGTGTGTGTGTGTGTGTGTGTGTGTGTGTGTGTGTGTGTGTGTGTGTGTGTGTGTGTGTGTGTGTGTGTGTGTGTGTGTGTGTGTGTGTGTGTGTGTGTGGATGAGTCCATTTATTAGATGCTGTCAGGGTGTTAGAATCATCCGCTGGTTGTTCCACGGTACCATCCCTCTATCAGCTGGTTGTTCCACGGGACCATCCCCTCTATCAGCTGGTTGTTCCACGGTACCATCCCTCTATCAGCTGGTTGTTCCACGGGACCATCCCCTCTATCAGCTGGTTGTTCCACGGTACCATCCCCTCTATCAGCTGGTTGTTCCACGGTACCATCCCCTCTATCAGCTGGTTGTTCCACGGTACCATCCCTCTATCAGCTGGTTGTTCCACAGGACCATCCCCTCTATCAGCTGGTTGTTCCACAGTACCATCCCCTCTATCAGCTGGTTGTTCCACGGTACCATCCCTCTATCAGCTGGTTGTTCCACGGTATCATCCCCTCTATCAGCTGGTTGTTCCACGGTACCATCCCCTCTATCAGCTGGTTGTTCCACGGTACCATCCCTCTATCAGCTGGTTGTTCCACGGTACCATCCCCTCTATCAGCTGGTTGTTCCACGGTACCATCCCCTCTATCAGCTGGTTGTTCCACGGTACCATCCCCTCTATCAGCAGGTTGTTCCACGGTATCATCCCCTCTATCAGCTGGTTGTTCCACGGTACCATCCCCTCTATCAGCTGGTTGTTCCACGGTACCATCCCCTCTATCAGCTGGTTGTTCCACGGTACCATCCCCTCTATCAGCTGGTTGTTCCACGGGACCATCCCCTCTATCAGCTGGTTGTTCCACAGTACCATCCCCTCTATCAGCTGGTTGTTCCACGGTACCATCCCTGTATCAGCTGGTTGTTCCACGGTATCATCCCCTCTATCAGCTGGTTGTTCCACGGTACCATCCCCTCTATCAGCTGGTTGTTCCACGGTACCATCCCTCTATCAGCTGGTTGTTCCACGGTACCATCCCCTCTATCAGCTGGTTGTTCCACGGTACCATCCCCTCTATCAGCTGGTTGTTCCACGGTACCATCCCCTCTATCAGCAGGTTGTTCCACGGTATCATCCCCTCTATCAGCTGGTTGTTCCACGGTACCATCCCTCTATCAGCTGGTTGTCCCACGGTACCATCCCCTCTATCAGCTGGTTGTCCCACGGTACCATCCCCTCTATCAGCTGGTTGTTCCACGGTACCATCCCCTCTATCAGCAGGTTGTTCCACGGTATCATCCCCTCTATCAGCTGGTTGTTCCACGGGACCATCCCCTCTATCAGCTGGTTGTTCCACGGTACCATCCCCTCTATCAGCTGGTTGTTCCACGGTACCATCCCCTCTATCAGCTGGTTGTTCCACGGGACCATCCCCTCTATCAGCTGGTTGTTCCACGGTACCATCCCCTCTATCAGCTGGTTGTTCCACGGTACCATCCCCTCTATCAGCTGGTTGTTCCACGGTACCATCCCCTCTATCAGCTGGTTGTTCCACGGTACCATCCCTCTATCAGCTGGTTGTCCCACGGTACCATCCCCTCTATCAGCTGGTTGTTCCACGGTACCATCCCCTCTATCAGCTGGTTGTTCCACGGTACCATCCCCTCTATCAGCAGGTTGTTCCACGGTATCATCCCCTCTATCAGCTGGTTGTTCCACGGTACCATCCCTTCTATCAGTTGGTTGTTCCACGGTACCATCCCCTCTATCAGCTGGTTGTTCCACGGTATCATCCCCTCTATCAGCTGGTTGTTCCACGGTACCATCCCCTCTATCAGCTGGTTGTTCCACGGTACCATCCCCTCTATCAGCTGGTTGTTCCACGGTACCATCCCCTCTATCAGCTGGTTGTTCCACGGTACCATCCCCTCTATCAGCTGGTTGTTCCACGGTACCATCCCCTCTATCAGCTGGTTGTTCCACGGTACCATCCCCTCTATCAGCTGGTTGTTCCACGGTACCATCCCCTCTATCAGCTGGTTGTTCCACGGTACCATCCCCTCTATCAGCTGGTTGTTCCACGGGACCATCCCCTCTATCAGCTGGTTGTTCCACGGTACCATCCCCTCTATCAGCTGGTTGTTCCACGGTACCATCCCCTCTATCAGCTGGTTGTTCCACGGTACCATCCCCTCTATCAGCTGGTTGTTCCACGGTACCATCCCCTCTATCAGCTGGTTGTTCCACGGTACCATCCCCTCTATCAGCTGGTTGTTCCACGGTACCATCCCCTCTATCAGCTGGTTGTTCCACGGTACCATCCCCTCTATCAGCTGGTTGTTCCACGGTACCATCCCCTCTATCAGCTGGTTGTTCCACGGTACCATCCCCTCTATCAGCTGGTTGTTCCACGGTACCATCCTCTCTATCAGCTGGTTGTTCTAGTATGGATGACCTTCCAGCAGTGTCTGAGCAGTGTCAGTGCCCCCCACCCCTCCCCCATTCATATTATAGCAGCAGTGAGTTCTTGAGCCCCCCACCCCTCCCCCCATTCATATTATAGCAGCAGTGAGTTCTTGAGCCCCCCCCCCCCCCCCCATTCATATTATAGCAGCAGTGAGTTCTTGAGCCCCCCCATTCATATTATAACAGCAGTGAGTCGTTGAGCCCCCCCCATTCATATTATACCCGCAGTGAGTTCTTGAGCCCCCATTCATATTATACCAGCAGTGAGTGGTTGAGCCCCCCACCCCTCCCCCATTCATATTATACCAGCAGTGAGTCCTTGAGCCCCCCACCCCTCCCCCATTCATATTATAGCAGCAGTGAGTTCTTGAGCCCCCCACCCCTCCCCCATTCATATTATAGCAGCAGTGAGTTCTTGAGCCCCCCACCCCTCCCCCCATTCATATTATAGCAGCAGTGAGTTCTTGAGCCCCCCACCCCTCCCCCATTCATATTATAGCAGCAGTGAGTTCTTGAGCCCCCACCCCTCCCCCATTCATATTATAGCAGCAGTGAGTTCTTGAGCCCCCCACCCCTCCCCCATTCATATTATTTACATTACATTTAAGTCATTTAGCAGACGCTCTTATCCAGAGCGACTTACAAATTGGTGCATTCACCTTATAGCAGCAATGAGTTCTTGAGCCCCCCCATTCATATTATACCAGCAGTGAGTCGTTGAGCCCCCCCCACCCCTCCCCCATTCATATTATACCAGCAGTGAGTCGTTGAGCCCCCCACCCCTCCCCCATTCATATTATACCAGCAGTGAGTCGTTGAGCCCCCCACCCCTCCCCCATTCATATTATAGCAACAGTGAGTCCTTGAGCCCCCCCACCCCTCCCCCATTCATATTATAGCAGCAGTGAGTCCTTGAGCCCCCCACCCCTCCCCCATTCATATTATAGCAGCAGTGAGTTCTTGAGCCCCCCCCCCACCCCTCCCCCCATTCATATTATAGCAGCAGTGAGTCCTTGACCCCCCTCCCCTCCCCCATTCATATTATAGCAGCAGTGAGTCCTTGAGCCCCCCCACCCCTTCCCCCATTCATATTATACCAGCAGTGAGTCCTTGACCCCCCTCCCCTCCCCCATTCATATTATAGCAGCAGTGAGTCCTTGAGCCCCCCACCCCTTCCCCCATTCATATTATACCAGCAGTGAGTCCTTGAGCCCCCCCCACCCCTCCCCCATTCATATTATAGCAGCAGTGAGTTCTTGAGCCCCCCCCTTCACGGTAGACCACACTCTAAAAATGGGACTGTTGAAGCTCGTAGCGCGTAAAAAATGTCTGTCCTCGGTTCCAAACCCTCACTACCGAGTTTCAAACTACTTCTAGAAGCAACGTCAGCAACAAGAACTGTTTGTCGGACGCTTCACGAAATGGGTTTCCATGGTCGAGGAGACGCACACAAGCCTCAGATCACCATGCGCAATGACAACGTATACCTATGATGTTTAAGGGTACCGTTGGTTAACCACTTATACCCCTGATGTTTAAGGGTACAGTTGGTTAACCACTTATACCCCTGATGTTTAAGGGTACAGTTGGTTAACCACTTATACCCCTGATGTTTAAGGGTACAGTTGGTTAACCACTTATACCCCTGATGTTTAAGGGTACAGTTGGTTAACCACTTATACCCATGATGGTGTAAGGGTACAGTTGGTTAACCACTTATACCCCTGATGTTTAAGGGTACAGTTGGTTAACCACTTATACCCATGATGGTGTAAGGGTACAGTTGGTTAACCACTTATACCCATGATGGTGTAAGGGTACAGTTGGTTAACCACTTATACCCATAATGGTGTAAGGGTACAGTTGGTTAACCACTTATACCCATGATGTTTAAGGGTACAGTTGGTTAACCACTTATACCCATGATGGTGTAAGGGTACAGTTGGTTAACCACTTATACCCCTGATGGTGTAAGGGTACAGTTGGTTAACCACTTATACCCCTGATGGTGTAAGGGTACAGTTGGTTAACCACTTATACCCCTGATGTTTAAGGGTACAGTTGGTTAACCACTTATACCCCTGATGTTTAAGGGTACAGTTGGTTAACCACTTATACCCATGATGGTGTAAGGGTACAGTTGGTTAACCACTTATACCCCTGATGTTTAAGGGTACAGTTGGTTAACCACTTATACCCATAATGTTTAAGGGTACAGTTGGTTAACCACTTATACCCATAATGGTGTAAGGGTACAGTTGGTTAACCACTTATACCCATGATGTTTAAGGGTACAGTTGGTTAACCACTTATACCCATGATGGTGTAAGGGTACAGTTGGTTAACCACTTATACCCCTGATGGTGTAAGGGTACAGTTGGTTAACCACTTATACCCCTGATGTTTAAGGGTACAGTTGGTTAACCACTTATACCCATAATGTTTAAGGGTACAGGGTACAGTTGGTTAACCACTTATACCCATGATGGTGTAAGGGTACAGTTGGTTAACCACTTATACCCATGATGGTGTAAGGGTACAGTTGGTTAACCACTTATACCCATGATGTTTAAGGGTACAGTTGGTTAACCACTTATACCCATGATGGTGTAAGGGTACAGTTGGTTAACCACTTATACCCATGATGTGTAAGGGTACAGTTGGTTAACCACTTATACCCATGATGGTGTAAGGGTACAGTTGGTTAACCACTTATACCCCTGATGTTTAAGGGTACAGTTGGTTAACCACTTATACCCATGATGTGTAAGGGTACAGTTGGTTAACCACTTATACCCATGATGGTGTAAGGGTACAGTTGGTTAACCACTTATACCCCTGATGTTTAAGGGTACAGTTGGTTAACCACTTATACCCCTGATGTTTAAGGGTACAGTTGGTTAACCACTTATACCCATGACGTTTAAGGGTACAGTTGGTTAACCACTTATACCCCTGATGTTTAAGGGTACAGTTGGTTAACCACTTATACCCATAATGTTTAAGGGTACAGTTGGTTAACCACTTATACCCCTGATGTTTAAGGGTACAGTTGGTTAACCACTTATACCCATGATGGTGTAAGGGTACAGTTGGTTAACCACTTATACCCATGATGGTGTAAGGGTACAGTTGGTTAACCACGTATACCCATGATGGTGTAAGGGTACAGTTGGTTAACCACTTATACCCATGATGGTGTAAGGGTACAGTTGGTTAACCACTTATACCCATGATGGTGTAAGGGTACAGTTGGTTAACCACTTATACCCATGATGGTGTAAGGGTACAGTTGGTTAACCACTTATACCCATGACGTTTAAGACCAATCTGGACTTTTCCCACATATTTAGTCAAATATTGTTGTGTCTTGTTGAAATGGTTCATTTTTATCTCCACATACAAAAAGGTCCAAATCAATATGTGTAATTGGTTTGTATTTATTGGCTTTTAGCTTTTAGTTGAGATTGTTCTTCACACGTCTCCCTTGTTCCTTGACTAACAGCTGTTTATTCTAACAGATATTTATCAGATAATTATATTATTCTAACAGATATTTATCCGATAATTACATTATTCTAACAGCTATTTATCCGATAATTATATTATTCTAACAGATATTTATCCGATAATTATATTATTCTAACAGCTGTTTATCAGATAATTATATTATTCTAACAGATATTTATCCGATAATTATATTATTCTAACAGCTGTTTATCCGATAATTATATTATTCTAACAGATATTTATCCGATAATTATATTATTCTAACAGCTGTTTATCAGATAATTATATTATTCTAACAGCTGTTTATCAGATAATTATATTATTCTAACAGATATTTATCCGATAATTATATTATTCTAACAGCTGTTTATCCGATAATTATATTATTCTAACAGCTGTTTATCAGATAATTATATTATTCTAACAGCTGTTTATCCGATAATTATATTATTCTAACAGCTGTTTATCCGATAATTATATTATTCTAACAGATATTTATCTGATAATTATATTATTCTAACAGATATTTATCCGATAATTATATTATTCTAACAGATATTTATCCGATAATTATATTATTCTAACAGATATTTATCCGATAATTATATTATTCTAACAGCTGTTTATCAGATAATTATATTATTCTAACAGCTGTTTATCCGATAATTATATTATTCTAACAGCTGTTTATCCGATAATTATATTATTCTAACAGCTGTTTATCAGATAATTATATTATTCTAACAGATATTTATCCGATAATTATATTATTCTAACAGCTGTTTATCCGATAATTATATTATTCTAACAGCTGTTTATCCGATAATTATATTATTCTAACAGCTGTTTATCCGATATTTATATTATTCTAGCAGCTGTTTATCCGATAATTATATTATTCTAACAGCTGTTTATCCGATAATTATATCATTACAGCAGTAACTGTTAACCGTTGGTGAAGTGAGAGAGAGCGAGGTGATTGGCCATCTGAGAGTCAACGTGTTTTCCGCAGCAGAGCTGTAATCTTCTCTGATTGGTTAAATGAGAGAGAGCGAGGTGATTGGCCATCTGAGAGTCAATGTGTTTTCCAAGGCAGAGCTGTAATCTTCTCTGATTGGTTAAATGAGAGAGAGCGAGGTGATTGGCCATCTGAGAGTCAACGTGTTTTCCAAGGCAGAGCTGTAATCTTCTCTGATTGGTTAAATGAGAGAGAGCGAGGTGATTGGCCAGCTGAGAGTCAACGTGTTTCCCAAGGCAGAGCTGTAATCTTCTCTGATTGGTTAAATGAGAGAGAGCGAGGTGATTGGCCATCTGAGAGTCAACGTGTTTTCCAAGGCAGAGCTGTAATCTTCTCTGATTGGTTAAATGAGAGAGAGCGAGGTGATTGGCCATCTGAGAGTCAACGTGTTTTCCAAGGCAGCCTGCAGTAATCTTCTCTGATGGATTGAGAGGGGCTATCATCATTAAGTCACATAGTAGACTTTCATATTTCATTACGTGCAGTTCAAAATGTAGTTTGTAAATGTTTTCCCCAGATGCGTTTAAAGGACAGCGTACATATGAAGGAATGTGTCTGCCTCATTTATTAAGGGGACACACAGTGAACAGTTTAATCGTAAAATGTATAAATACGATTTTAATGTTGTAAATGACTATCGTAGTCATGAGTTCCTTGTGATGAACAGAACAGGATATTTAGTTCCTTGAGTTCCTTCATCTTCAAACACTTTGCTGTGAATTAGCTGCTAGTCTCTCTTTCCTTGCTGTGTGTGTGTGTGTGTGTGTGTGTGTGTGTGTGTGTGTGTGTGTGTGTGTGTGTGTGTGTGTGTGTGGTTTTTGTGTGTGTGTGTGTGTGTGGTTTTGTGTGTGTGGTTTTGTGTGTGCGTGTGGTTTTGTGTGTGTGTGTGTGTGTGGTTTTGTGTGTGTGTTTTGTGCGTGTGTGTTTTTTGTGTGTGTGTGTGGTTTTTGTGTGTGTGTGTGTGGTTTTGTGTGTGGGGGGGTGTGGTTGTGAGCGACACATTGTGCGTGTGTGGGTTTGTGGGAAATTAGAGAGGCTTCCCTAACTGTTTCCAATGTAACAGTCTATCTCTGTTTGTTAAACTCAGGAGTCTGGAGTCTGTGCCAGATCTGAATTAATTATGGATCCTCATTCTTCCTGTAGTACAGCATCATTAAGACAGTAATATCAAACATGTTTTACACATTACATTCCACAACAGATTTCACAACACATTAAGTGTGTTCCCTCAGGCCACATACCTACAACACAACATCTGTGTGTGTGTGTGTGTGTGTGTGTGTGTGTGTGTGTGTGTGTGTGTGTGTGTGTGTGTGTGTGTGTGTGTGTGTGTTTTTCTTCACAGTTCTCGTTGTTCCATAAGGTGTATTTTTATCAGTTAATTTGAATCTGATTCTGCATCAGTTACTTAATGTGGAATAGAGTTCCATGTAGTCATGGCTCTAAGTAGTACTGTGGAATAGAGTTCCATGTAGTCATGGCTCTATGTAGTACTGTGGAATAGAGTTCCATGTAGTCATGGCTCTATGTAGTACTGTGGAATAGAGTTCCATGTAGTCATGGCTCTATGTAGTACTGTGGAATAGATTTCTATGTAGTCATGGCTCTATGTAGTACTGTGGAATAGAGTTCTATGTAGTCATGGCTCTATGTAGTACTGTGGAATGGAGTTCTATGTAGTCATGTCTCTATGTAGTACTGTGGAATAGAGTTCCATGTAGTCGTGGCTCTATGTAGTACTGTGGAATAGATTTCTATGTAGTCATGGCTCTATGTAGTACTGTGGAATAGAGTTCTATGTAGTCATGTCTCTATGTAGTACTGTGGAATAGAGTTCCATGTAGTCATGGCTCTATGTGGTACTGTGGAATAGAGTTCCATGTAGTCATGGCTCTATGTAGTACTATGGAATAGAGTTCCATGTAGTCATGGCTCTATGTAGTACTGTGTAATAGAGTTCCATGTAGTCATGGCTCTATGTAGTACTGTGGAATAGAGTTCCATGTAGTCATGGCTCTATGTAGTAACTGTGGAACAGAGTTCCATGTAGTCATGGCTCTATGTAGTACTGTGGAATAGAGTTCCATGTAGTCATGGCTCTATGTAGTACTGTGGAATAGAGTTCCATGTAGTCATGGCTCTATGTAGTACTGTGGAATAGAGTTCCATGTAGTCATGGCTCTATGTAGTACTGTGGAATAGAGTTCCATGTCGTCATGGCTCTATGTAGTACTGTGGAATAGAGTTCCATGTAGTCATGGCTCTATGTAGTACTGTGCACCTCCCATAGTCTGTTCTGGACTTGGGAGCTGTGAAGAGACCTCTGGTGACATGTCTTGTAGGGTATGTATGGGTGTCTGAGGTGTGTGCCAGTAGTTTA
Organism: Oncorhynchus keta; assembly: GCF_023373465.1. Classification (NCBI taxonomy): domain Eukaryota; kingdom Metazoa; phylum Chordata; class Actinopteri; order Salmoniformes; family Salmonidae; genus Oncorhynchus; species Oncorhynchus keta. The sequence goes on from NC_068444.1 coordinate 5,390,809, forward strand.
AAACAGACCTCTGGTGACATGTCTTGTAGGGTATGTATGGGTGTCTGAGGTGTGTGCCAGTAGTTTAAAACAGACCTCTGGTGACATGTCTTGTAGGGTATGTATGGGTGTCTGAGGTGTGTGCCAGTAGTTTAAAACAGACCTCTGGTGACATGTCTTGTAGGGTATGGGTGGGTGTCTGAGGTGTGTGCCAGCAGTTTAAAACAGACCTCTGGTGATGTGTCTTGTAGGGTATCTGTCTGTCTGTCTGTCTGTCTGTCTGTCTGTCTGTCTGTCTGTCTGTCTGTCTGTCTGTCTGTCTGTCTGTCTGTCTGTCTGTCTGTCTGTCTGTCTGTCTGTCTGTCTGTCTGTCTGTCTGTCTGTCTGTCTGTCTGTCTGTCTGTCTGTCTGTCTGTCTGTCTGTCTGTCTGTCTGTCTGTCTGTCTGTCTGTCTGTCTGTCTGTCTGTCTCTCTCTCTCTCTCTCTCTCTCTCTCTCTCTCTCTCTCTCTCTCTCTCTCTCTCTCTCTCTCTCTCTCTCTCTCTCTCTCTCTCTCTCTCTCTCTCTCTCTCTCTCTCTCTCTCTCTCTCTCTCTCTCTCTCTCTCTCTCTCTCTCTCTCTCTCTCTCTCTCTCTCTCTCTCTCTCTCTCTCTCTCTCTCTCTCTCTCTCTCTCTCTCTCTCTCTCTCTAATTACTCCAGCATAAATCATTTTTATGTGTGCGGGTGCTCAACGGAGGTCTTTTCTTCCTGTGGCAATTCTTTTTTAAACTCCTGATATTTCTGCAAATATGTGAGCGATGATGAATATGTACCAACCCTTCACATTGCAGCTTAGAGAACACTGAGATCCTTCACATAGCAGCTTAGAGAACACTGAGATCCTTCACATCGCAGCTTAGAGAACACTGAGATCCTTCACATCGCAGCTTAGAGAACACTGAGATCCTTCACATAGCAGCTTAGAGAACACTGAGATCCTTCACATCGCAGCTTAGAGAACACTGAGATCCTTCACATCGCAGCTTAGAGAACACTGAGATCCTTCACATAGCAGCTTAGAGAACACTGAGATCCTTCACATCGCAGCTTAGAGAACACTGAGATCCTTCACATCGCAGCTTAGAGAACACTGAGATCCTTCACATCGCAGCTTAGAGAACACTTAGATCCTTCACATCGCAGCTTAGAGAACACTGAGATCCTTCACATCGCAGCTTAGAGAACATTTAGATCCTTCACATCGCAGCTTAGAGAACACTGAGATCCTTCACATCGCAGCTTAGAGAACACTGAGATCCTTCACATCACAGCTTAGAGAACACTGAGATCCTTCACATAGCAGCTTAGAGAACACTGAGATCCTTCACATAGCAGCTTAGAGAACACTGAGATCCTTCACATAGCAGCTTAGAGAACACTGAGGTCCTTCACACTGATGCTATAACAGAGGGTTTTATAAATACATGTGATTGATTTGATTACAAAGAATATTAGCAGCAAGAGAGATTTAGTGAGAAATGGGAACATCTCTTTTATGATGAAACACTGACAGTTTTGTTTAAGAAAAAGGGAACTACAGCATTTTTTAAAACCATTTTCTTGGTTCTGCAACCTGGCATCTAGTAGATACAGAAACAAAAAAGATGTCTTGATGGAAGAAGAGACAGAATAATGGACAGAGGAGAGACAGATGGACAGAAGAGAAGATGTTAACTGAAGTGCAGTTTAGTAGAGGAGGGAAAAGGAGAAGAATGAGAATGAGAAGCAGCGAAGAGCCAAAATGAAGTCGTGGTTTCTCCTGGGTGAAATAGACGAGAGGAGCAATATGGTGCGACTGTAATCCACAGGGCTCCGGAGCGGGGCAGAATTGACAGGCATTTT
>NC_068444.1:5400168-5432668 GCF_023373465.1 Oncorhynchus keta
GTCACTATAGTCTAACGAGCACCAGTCACTATAGTCTAACTAGCACCAGTCACTATAGTCTAACTAGCACCAGTCACTATAATCCAACTAGCACCAGTCACTATAGTCTAACGAGCACCAGTCACTATAGTCTAACTAGCACCAGTCACTATAGTCTAACGAGCACCAGTCACTATAGTCTAACTAGCACCAGTCACTATAGTCTAACTAGCACCAGTCACTATAGTCTAACTAGCACCAGTCACTATAGTCTAACTAGCACCAGTCACTATAGTCTAACTAGCACCAGTCACTATAGTCTAACTAGCACCAGTCAGTTTGTCTAATTAGCACCAGTCAGTTTGTCTAACTAGCACCAGTCAGTTAGTCTAACTAGCACCAGTCATTTAGTCTAACTAGCACCAGTCAGTTAGTCTAACTAGCACCAGTCACTATAGTCTAACTAGCACCAGTCAGTTTGTCTAACTAGCACCAGTCAGTTAGTCTAACTAGCACCAGTCAGTTAGTCTAACTAGCACCAGTCACTATAGTCTAACTAGCACCAGTCAGTTTGTCTAACTAGCACCAGTCAGTTAGTCTAACTAGCACCAGTCAGTTTGTCTAACTAGCACCAGTCAGTTAGTCTAACTAGCACCAGTCACTATAGTGTAACTAGCTCCAGTCAGTTAGTCTAACTAGCTCCAGTCAGTTAGTCTAACTAGCTCCAGTCAGTTAGTCTAACTAGCACCAGTCATTTAGTCTAACTAGCACCAGTCAGTTAGTCTAACTAGCTCCAGTCAGTTAGTCTAACTAGCACCAGTCAGTTAGTCTAACTAGCACCAGTCAGTTAGTCTAACTAGCACCAGTCAGTTAGTCTAACTAGCACCAGTCAGTTAGTCTAACTAGCACCAGTCAGTTAGTCTAACTAGCACCAGTCAGTTAGTCTAACTAGCACCAGTCACTATAGTCTAACTAGCACCAGTCACTATAGTCTAACTAGCACCAGTCAGTTAGTCTAACTAGCACCAGTCACTATAGTCTAACTAGCACCGGTCACTATAGTCTAACTAGCACCAGTCAGTTAGTCTAACTAGCACCAGTCAGTTAGTCTAACTAGCACCAGTCAGTTAGTCTAACTAGCACCAGTCAGTTAGTCTAACTAGCACCAGTCAGTTAGTCTAACTAGCACCAGTCAGTTAGTCTAACTAGCTTCAGTCAGTTAGTCTAACTAGCACCAGTCAGTTAGTCTAACTAGCACCAGTCAGTTGGCCCCTCACTGCTCCTCACTGACCCCTCCTCCTGACTGACCCCTGCTCCTCACTGGCCCCTGATCCTCACTGGCCCCTGATCCTCACTGGCCCCTCCTCCTCACTGGCCCCTCCTCCTCACTGGCCCCTGCTCCTCACTGGCCCCTCCTCCTCACTGACCCCTGCTCCTCACTGGCCCCTCCTCCTCACTGGCCCCTCCTCCTCACTGGCCCCTCCTCCTCACTGGCCCCTGCTCCTCACTGGCCCCTCCTCCTCACTGACCCCTGCTCCTCACTGGCCCCTCCTCCTCACTGACCCCTCCTCCTCACTGGCCCCTCCTCCTCACTGGCCCCTCCTCCTCACTGGCCCCTGCTCCTCACTGGTTTTGCTCCTCACTGGCCCCTCCTCCTCACTGGCCCCTCCTCCTCACTGGCCCCTCCTCCTCACTGGCCCCTGCTCCTCACTGGCCCCTCCTCCTCACTGACCCCTGCTCCTCACTGGCCCCTCCTCCTCACTGACCCCTCCTCCTCACTGGCCCCTCCTCCTCCCTGGCCCCTCCTCCTCACTGGCCCCTGCTCCTCACTGGTTTTGCTCCTCACTGGCCCCTCCTCCTCACTGGCCCCTCCTCCTCACTGGCCCCTGCTCCTCACTGGCCCCTCCTCCTCACTGGCCCCTCCTCCTCACTGCCTCCTCCTCCTCACTGGCCCCTCCTCCTCACTGGCCCCTCCTCCTCACTGGCCCTCCTCCTCACTGGCCCCTCCTCCTCACTGGCCCCTGCTCCAGAGCTCCATTGAAGTTTTAAAAAACAACGTTTTCTTTAGATATCCGTAATAATATCATAATATTATTTGAATAGTGAAATCATTTCAAATGCCCGTCCCTACGACACGCACACTCCCTCGCACGCACACACACACACACACACACACACACACACACACACACACACTCCTCGGGTATCATGGTGTGTTTGGTGTGTTTGTGTCAGGACTCAGATGAGAATAAAGCTTTTCATCATGACAAGCTGTCGTCTGTCTGTATACTACACACACACACACACACACACACACACACACACACACACACACACACACACACACACACACACACACACACACACACACACACACACACACACGTCACAATGACACTGCACATTGACACACACTCAGGGAGGCAGGGTTTTTTAGACTGTTTTGATGTGGTATCCAGACTAGCCCCTATAGAGGTGTGTGTGTGTGTGTGTGTGTGTGTGTGTGTGTGTGTGTGTGTGTGTGTGTGTGTGTGTGTGTGTGTGTGTGTGTGTGTGTGTGAGATGTATTGCAGATGGCTGGCTGTATCTGGGCTCTCTGTTCCCTCCCTGTGTTCTCTAGACTTCTAGCCCATAGTTAAAGCATCTCAAGCGTGATTGTGTCAGATGCTTGGTATTCGTTCTGGTGTGAGACGTGTCAAAGAAATGTACTACTGAGATGGATATTAAACAAAGACCATCAGACAGTTTTAGGCTCGTCTTTCAGCCAAATATCCCCTCCACTTTCCCCCCAAATTCGAACTACACGAGCACCTGCGTAATCTGAATTTGTCCAAATAAACAGTGAAAAAAAATCAGCGTTAGTTCCTAGTTAGTTCCTCGTTAGTTCCTCGTTAGTTCCTCGTTAGCTCCTCGTTAGCGCCTCGTTAGCTCCTCGTTAGTTCCTCTTTAGTTCCTTGTTAGTTCCTTGTTAGTTCCTCGTTAGTTCCTCTTTAGTTCCTTGTTAGTTCCTCGTTAGTTCCTCGTTAGTTCCTTGTTAGTTCCTCGTTAGTTCCTCGTTAGTTCCTCGTTAGTTCCTCGTTAGCTCCTCGTTAGCTCCTCGTTAGCTCCTCGTTAGCTCCTCGTTAGCGCCTCGTTAGCTCCTCGTTAGTTCCTCTTTAGTTCCTTGTTAGTTCCTTGTTAGTTCCTTGTTAGCTCCTCGTTAGCTCCTCGTTAGCTAAGGAAGTTATTATAACCTCGTTGTCATGATTCGTTACTCATTTCTGTAGCTTCTCGCCCCCCAGTGTTGAGTCTCATTTCTGTAGCTTCTCGCCCCCTAGTGTTGAGACTCATTTCTGTAGCTTCTCGCCCCCTAGTGTTGAGTCTCATTTCTGTAGTTTGTCGCCCCCTAGTGTTGAAACTCATTTCTGTAGCTTCTCGCCCCCTAGTGTTGAGTCTAATTTATGTAGCTTCTCGCCCCCTAGTGTTGAGTCTCATTTCTGTACTTATTTTCCACCATTATTTGCAAATAAATTCATTAAAAATCATACCATGTCATTTTCTGGATCTTTTTTCTAATTTTGTCTGCCATAGTTGAAGTGTACCTATGATGAAAATTACAGGCCTCTCTCATCTTTATAAGTGGGAGAACTTGCACAATTGGTGGCTGACGAAATACTTGTTTGCCCCACTGTCTGTAAAGCCTGTATCTATAGCCTATGTAAAGCCTGTATCTATAGCCTATGTAAAGCCTGTATCTATAGCCTGTATCTATAGCCTATGTAAAGCCTGTATCTATAGCCTGTATCTATAGCCTGTATCTATAGCCTGTATCTATAGCCTGTATCTATAGCCTATGTAAAGCCTGTATCTATAGCCTATGTAAAGCCTGTATCAATAGCCTATTTAAAGTCTGTATCTATCTATAGCCTATGTAAAGCCTGTATCTATAGCCTGTACCTATAGCCTATGTAAAGTCTGTATCAATAGCCTATGTAAAGCCTGTATCTATAGCCTGTATCTATAGCCTGTATCTATAGCCTGTATATATAGCCTATGTAAAGCCTGTATCTATAGCCTATGTAAAGCCTGTATCTATAGCCTGTATCTATAGCCTGTATCTATAGCCTATGTAAAGCCTGTATCTATAGCCTGTATCTATAGCCTATGTAAAGCCTGTATCTATAGACTATGTAAAGCCTGTATCTATAGCCTGTACCTATAGCCTATGTAAAGCCTGTATCTATAGACTATGTAAAGCCTGTATCTATAGCCTGTATCTAGAGCCTGTATCTATAGCCTATGTAAAGCCTGTATCTATAGACTATGTAAAGCCTGTATCTATAGCCTGTATCTATAGCCTGTATATATAGCCTATGTAAAGCCTGTATCTATAGCCTATGTAAAGCCTGTATCTATAGCCTGTATCTATAGCCTGTATCTATAGCCTGTATCTATAGCCTGTATCTATAGCCTATGTAAAGCCTGTATCTATAGCCTGTATCTATAGCCTGTATCTATAGCCTGTATATATAGCCTGTATCTATCGCCTGTATCTATAGCCTATGTATAGCCTGTATCTATAGCCTGTATCTATAGCCTGTATCTATAGCCTGTATCTATAGCCTGTATCTATAGCCTGTATCTATAGCCTGTATATATAGCCTGTATCTATCGCCTGTATCTATAGCCTATGTATAGCCTGTATCTATCGCCTGTATCTATAGCCTGTATCTATAGCCTGTATCTATAGCCTGTATCTATAGCCTGGTATCTATAGCCTGTATCTATAGCCTGTATATATAGCCTGTATCTATCGCCTGTATCTATAGCCTATGTATAGCCTGTATCTATCGCCTGTATCTATAGCCTGTATCTATAGCCTGTATCTATCGCCTGTATCTATAGCCTGTATCTATAGCCTGTATCTATAGCCTGTATCTATAGCCTGTATCTATAGCCTGTATCTATAGCCTGTATCTATAGCCTGTATCTATAGCCTGTATCTATAGCCTGTATCTATAGCCTGTATCTATAGCCTGTATCTATAGCCTGTATGTATAGCCTGTACCTATAGCCTGTATCTATAGCCTGTATCTATAGCCTGTATCTTTAGCCTGTATCTATAGCCTGTATCTATAGCCTGTATCTATAGCCTGTATCTATAGCCTGTATCTATAGCCTGTATCTATAGCCTGTATCTATAGCCTGTATCTATAGCCTGTATCTATAGCCTATGTAAAGCCTGTATCTATAGCCTGCATCTATAGCCTGTATCTATAGCCTGTATCTATAGCCTGTATCTATAGCCTGTATCTATAGCCTATGTAAAGCCTGTATCTATAGCCTGTATCTATAGCCTGTATCTATAGCCTGTATCTATAGCCTGTATCTATAGCCTATGTAAAGCCTGTATCTATAGCCTGTATCTATAGCCTGTATCTATAGCCTGTATATATAGCCTGTATCTATAGCCTGTATCTATAGCCTATGTAAAGCCTGTATCTATAGCCTATGTAAAGCCTGTATCTATAGCCTGTATCTATAGCCTGTATCTATAGCCTGTATCTATAGCCTATGTAAAGCCTGTATCTATAGCCTGTATCTATAGCCTGTATCTATAGCCTGTATCTATACTGTTCAGAAAACTGTGAGCTGATTGGGTGTCAATGTTCTGAAATATGTCATTCTAATCAATCATCAGTAGTCTAGTCACACAGTCTATGACAGGGTTCATATTGATATTTAAATCATGAATGAATGAAAGCCATCAAATCCCTTTATGGGCCATCAGTGGGACAGTAGTCTAGTCACACAGTCTATGACAGGGTGTACTAGTAATGGAATCACTGCTTTATCAAATGTTCATATTGATATTTAAATCATGAATGAATGAAAGCCATCAAATCCTTTTATGCAAAATCAAATGCTTCTAATTGAAATTGTCACCTAACTTGTGTGGTGTTAAATATGCACAGGTTAATAGGGTTATTGTCTCTCTCTCTCTTTCTTTCTTTCTTTCTTTCTCTCTCTGTCTCTCTCTCTCTCTCTCTCTCTCTCTCTCTCTCTCTCTCTCTCTCTCTCTCTCTTCTCCTCTTCCCTCTCTCCTCTTCTCTCCTCTTCCTCTCTCTCTCCATCTCTCTCCTCTCCTTCCCCTTCCCTTTCCCTCTTTCTTCCCTTTGTCTTTCTCCTCCCTGTCTTTCTCCTCTGTCTCTCTCTCTCTCTCTCTCTCTCTCTCCCTCCAGCTCTCTCACTTTATGAGTACTTCTCACTGTTGGTGCCTTAAAAGGCTTTCATCTCTGCAGAAAATGTGACGTGTGTTTATGTGTGTCGTGATATGTTGTCTTGTGTTCTCTCTTAACTAATTAAAAACGTAGTGCCCATATGGGAACTCCTTGTTTGACTAACTCAGGGTTGCTAAAAAACAAGAGAGAGAATGAATGATTCTTACCTACCACCCCTTCTTCTCTCTTTGACTCCTTCCCTCTCTCCCTCCTTCCCTGCTCACACTGTGTGTGTGTGTGTGTGTGTGTGTGTGTGTGTGTGTGTGTGTGTGTGTGTGTGTGTGTGTGTGTGTGTGTGTGTGTGTGTGTGTGTGTGTGTGTGTGTGTGTGTGTGTGTGTGTGTGTGTGTGTGTGTGTGTGTGTGTGTGTGTGTGTGTGTGTGTGTGTGTGTGTGTGTGTGTGTGTGTGTGTGTGTGTGTGGTAGCCTGTTTTCTCCTGTGTGTATATATAGACTCTCATTACTCTGTCAGTCTGAGTGTATTCAGTTGCTCTCTACTCAGTCACACCTGTGTGTGTGTGAGTGTGAGTGTGTGTGTGCATGCGCGCGTGTGCGTGTGTGTGTGTGCGTTTTAGCCCCGTTGTAGTTCCGTTAAAGGGTATTTGTCTCTTCATACAGTACCGGTCAATGTAGAAAATAGTAAAAATAAAGAAAACCCCCTGAATGACTAGATGTGTCCAATCTTTTGACTGGTACTGTATATTGCCCATTTGTGGGGGGACCTTCAATGCTGCAGAAATGTGTTGGTACCATTCCCCAGATCTGTGCCTCGACACCATCCTGTCTCGGAGCTCTAAGGACAATTCCTTTGACCTCGTGGCTTGGTTTCTGCTCTGACCTGCACTGTCAACTGTGGGACCTTTATATAGACAGGTGTGTGCCTTTCCAAATCATGTCCAATCATATTGAGTTTACCACAGGTGGACTCCAATCAAGTTGTAGTTGAAACATCTCAAAGGTGATCAATGGAAACAGGATGCACCTGAGCTCAATTTCGAGACTCATAGCGAAAGGTTTGAATACTCATGTAAATAAATAAGCTTTTTTCTGTTTTTTTTTATTTTTAATAAATTACAACCACTTTTAATCCATTTTAGTATAATGCTGTAAACAAAAACAAAGTCCAGAGGGCTAACTACATTATGTATATTTGTATTTATCAAGTGGTTGTCATGGATTCTGTTTATTTCAACACTGATCTAAAGTATAAACGTAACATGTGAAGTTTTATCAAATAAAAGATCACAGAAATGTTCCATACGCTCAAAAAAAGCATTTTTTTTCCCTTCTAAAATGTTTTGCGCAAATTTGTTTACATCCCTGTTAGTATAGTAGCATTTATCCATTGACAAGATAATCCATTTACCTGACAGGTGCGGTATATCATGAAGCTGATTAAACAGCATGATCATTACACAGGTGGACCTTGTGCTGGGGACAGAAAAAGGCCTCTCTAAAATGTGCATTTGTTTTGCACAACACAATGCCACCAATGTCTCCAGTTTTGAGGGAGCCTGCAATTGGCATGCTGACTGCAGCAACATTCACCAGAATTGTTGCCAGAGAATTTAATGTTAATTTCTCTAACATAAGCCGCCTCCAACGTCATTGTAGAGAACATTGTCAGAACATCCAACCGGCCTCACAACATCACATCATGTGTACGGCGTCGTGTGGGCGAGCGGTTTGCTAATGTCAACGTTGTGAACAGAGTGCCCCATGGTGTTGGTGGGATTATGGTATGGGCACGCATAAGTTTAGGACAACGGACACAATTGCATTTTATATCTATGGCAATTTTAATGCACAGAAATACCATTATGAGATCTTGAGGTCCGTTGTGAGGTCAATTTATTTTAAGGTCTCTGTGACAGATGCATGTTCCCAGTCATGTGTAATCCATAGATTAGGACCTAATGAATGTATTCCCAGTCATGTGACCTCCATAGATTAGGACCTAATGAATGTATTCCCAGTCATGTGACCTCCATAGATTAGGACCTAATGAATGTATTCCCAGTCATGTGTAATCCATAGATTAGGACCTAATGAATGTATTCCCAGTCATGTGAAATCCATAGATTAGGACCTAATGAATTTATTTATATTCACTGATTTTCTCATATGAACTGTAACTCTTAAAACCTCTGAGGCCGCCCCATCCCGCATGCGGGATCGTGACTACAGCCTCAAGCTCATTACCATAACGCAACATTAGCGATTTCTGAAAATTGCAAATTAAATTAAATAAATATGCCTGTCCTCAAGCTTATCCTTTTCTTAACAATCCTGTCGTCTCAGATTTTCAAAATATGCTTTAGAACCAGAGAAAATCAATAATTTGTGTAAGAGTGGTGATAGCTAGCTTAGCATTTAGCGTTAGCATTTAGCACGCAACATATTCACAAAAACCAGCAAAGGGATCAAATAAAATAATTTACCTTTGAAGAACTTCAGATGTTTCAATGAGGAGACTCTCAGTTACATAGCAGATGTCCAGTTTTTCCTGAAAGATGCTTGTGTAGGACACAACGTTCCGTTTTGTTACTATGCATTTGGCTACCGAAACTAACCGAAAATTCAGTCACCTAAACGTCAAACTTTTTTCCGAATTAACTCCATAATATCGACTGAAACATGGAAAACGTTGTTTGAATCAATCCTCAAGGTGTTTTGTCATATATCTCTTCATTGAAATGCCGTCCCTGGAAGCGTGCATTCTTCTCTGATTCGGATGGAAAAATACTGGTACCTGACTTTTGCGCACCAATTTCACGCAGACACCGTGCGGGACACTTGGTAATTGTAGGCTCTTATGGTCAATCTTCCAATGATATGCCTACAAATACGTCACAATGCTGCAGACACCTGGGGAAACGATAGGAAGTGTCCGTTCATTCCTGTCGCATTCACAGCCATATAAGGCGATCATGGAAAACGTGCCTCCAGAAATCCTGTTGATTTCCTGGTCACTCAAACATCTTGGTTTTGCCTGTAGATTTTGTTCTATAGCACTCACAGTGAAAATCTTTGCAGTTCTGGAAATGTCAGAGTGTCTTCTTTCCAAAACTATCAATTCCAAGCATAGTCGAGCATCTTTTCGTGACAAAATATTGCGCTTAAAACGGGCACGTCTTTTTATCCAAAATGAAATACTGCCCCTATAGGACTAACAGGTTAAAAATCTTATAAACGCAACAATTTCCGATTTCAATTTATTGTCAGTATAATATTTAATCTCTTTTTCTCTCCCTATTTCCTTCTCTCTCTCTCTCTCGCTATATCTCTCTCTTTCTCTCCCTCTCTCCATCCTTCCTTCCTTCCCTCTCTCGCTATTTCTCTCCCTCTCCCTCCCTCCTTGTCTCTTTACCTCTATCCCTCCCTCTCTTCATTCTTCCCTAAATATTTCTCTCTCTCTGTCTCTGTCTCTGTCTCTCTCTCTGTCTCTGTCTCTGTCTCTCTCCATCTCCCGCCCCCCAGGGTTGGAGTGGTGACCCCTCGTGGCATGGCCAGAGGCTGCTGTGTACCTCAGCCACTCCAGAGGGTGAGTGTTTTATAAACAGTCTGGTTCATGTGGTTTGGTGCTGACAGCTGAATCGTAATATAATATAAATATTTTTTTTAGGTGTCATTGTGGAACAGTAGACTTTGAGTTGGTGCTCAGTTTGACTGGAGTAGAGCGTCAGGCCTCCAGTCAAAGGTAGAGGGGTACAGCATCAGGCCTCCAGTCGAAAGTAGAGGGGTAGAGTATCAGGCCTCCAGTCAAAGGTAGAGGGGTAGAGCATCAGGCCTCCAGTCGAAGGTAGAGGGGTAGAGCGTCAAGCCTCCAATCAAAGGTAGAGGGGTAGAGCATCAGGCCTCCAGTCAAAGGTAGAGGGGTAGAGAGCCAGGCCTCCAGTCAAAGGTAGAGGGGTAGAGCATCAGGCCTCCAGTCAAAGGTAGAGGGGTAGAGGGGTACAGCATCAGGCCTCCAGTCAAAGGTAGAGGGGTAGAAGGGTAGAGCATCAGGCCTCCAGTCAAAGGTGGAGGGGTAGAGCATCAGGCCTCCAGTCAAAGGTAGAGGGGTAGAGCATCAGGCCTCCAGTCAAAGGTAGAGGGGTAGAGCATCAGGCCTCCAGTCAAAGGTAGAGGGGTAGAGCGCCAGGCCTCCAGTCAAAGGTAGAGGGGTAGAGGGGTAGAGCATCAGGCCTCCAGTCAAAGGTAGAGGGGTAGAGCATCAGGCCTCCAGTCAAAGGTAGAGGGGTAGAAGGGTAGAGCATCAGGCCTCCAGTCAAAGGTAGAGGGGTAGAGGGGTAGAGCATCAGGCCTCCAGTCAAAGGTAGAGGGGTAGAGGGGTAGAGCATCAGGCCTCCAGTCAAAGGTAGAGGGGTAGAGGGGTAGAGCATCAGGCCTCCAGTCAAAGGTAGAGGGGTAGAGCATCAGGCCTCCAGTCAAAGGTAGAGGGGTAGAAGGTTGGAGCATCAGGCCTCCAGTCAAAGGTAGAGGGGTAGAGCGCCAGGCCTCCAGTCAAAGGTAGAGGGGTAGAGGGGTAGAGCATCAGGCCTCCAGTCAAAGGTAGAGGGGTAGAGCATCAGGCTTCCAGTCAAAGGTAGAGGGGTAGAAGGGTAGAGCATCAGGCCTCCAGTCAAAGGTAGAGGGGTAGAGGGGTAGAGCATCAGGCCTCCAGTCAAAGGTAGAGGGGTAGAGGGGTAGAGCATCAGGCCTCCAGTCAAAGGTAGAGGGGTAGAAGGGTAGAGCATCAGGCCTCCAGTCAAAGGTAGAGGGGTAGAGCATCAGGCCTCCAGTCAAAGGTAGAGGGGTAGAGGGGTAGAGCATCAGGCCTCCAGTCAAAGGTAGAGGGGTAGAGCATCAGGCTTCCAGTCAAGGGTAGAGGGGTAGAAGGGTAGAGCATCAGGCCTCCAGTCAAAGGTAGAGGGGTAGAGGGGTAGAGCATCAGGCCTCCAGTCAAAGGTAGAGGGGTAGAGGGGTAGAGCAGCAGGCCTCCAGTCAAAGGTAGAGGGGTAGAGGGGTAGAAGGGTAGAGCATCAGGCCTCCAGTCAAAGGTAGAGGAGTAGAAGGGTAGAGCATCAGGCCTCCAGTCAAAGGTAGAGGGGTAGAGGGGTAGAGCATCAGTCCTCCAGTCAAAGGTAGAGGGGTAGAGGGGTAGAGCATCAGGCCTCCAAACTAGTTTGGAGCTAACATCACAGTGGTCTCTCTCTCTCTCTCTCTCTCTCTCTCTCTCTCTCTCTCTCTCTCTCTCTCTCTCTCTCTCTCAGCCATTAGAGAGTAGTCATTGTGAAGGAGAAGCTGGCATCTGTTTTGTGGATAACTGACAGGGTTGGGAGAGAGGTAGAGAGGGAGGGAGAGAAGGAGGTAGGGAGGGAGGGAGAGAAGGAGGTAGGGAGGGAGGGAGAGAAGGAGGTAGGGAGGGAGGGAGAGAAGGAGGTAGGGAGGGAGGGAGAGAAGGAGGTAGAGAGGGAGGGAGAGAAGGAGGTAGGGAGGGAGGGAGAGAAGGAGGTAGAGAGGGAGGGAGAGAAGGAGGTAGGGAGGGAGGGAGGGAGAGAGCATGGCAGTCAGAATTGAATGTTGATTGTGGTCAGAGCTGAAGTGGATTTTAATAGCTTAGCCATTATAGCACCATGAAAGGGAAGTACAGACAGGGAGACAGGCACATTCCAGCAGGGAGAGACACATGCAAACAAGCGAGAACTCGTACCACCACATACTAAGGGACTCATAATACCTCATACTAAGGGACTCATAATACCTCATACTAAGGGACTCATAATACCTCATACTAAGGTACTCATAATACCTCATACTAAGGTACTCATACCACCTCATACTAAGGGACTCATACCACCTCATACTAGGGACTCATACCACCACATACTAAGGTACTCATACCACCTCATACTAAGGGACTCATACCACCTCATACTAAGGGACTCATACCACCTCATACTAGGGACTCATACCACCTCATACTAAGGGACTCATACCACCTCATACTAAGGGACTCATTCCACCTCATACTAGGGACTCATACCACCTCATACTAAGGGATTCATTCCACCTCATACTAGGGACTCATACCACCTCATACTAGGGACTCATACCACCTCATACTAAGGGATTCATTCCACCTCATACTAAGGGACTCATACCACCTCATACTAGGGACTCATACCACCTCATACTAAGGGATTCATTCCACCTCATACTAAGGGACTCATACCACCTCATACTAGGGACTCATACCACCTCATACTAAGGGATTCATTCCACCTCATACTAAGGGACTCATACCACCTCATACTAAGGGACTCATTCCACCCCATACTAGGGACTCATACCACCTCATACTAGGGACTCATACCACCTCATACTAAGGGATTCATTCCACCTCATACTAAGGGACTCATACCACCTCATACTAAGGGACTCATACCACCTCATACTAGGGACGCATACCACTTCATACTAGGGACACATACCACCTCATACTAGGGACTCATTCCACCTCATACGAAGCGACTCATTCCACCTCATACTAGGGACTCATTATACCTCATACGAAGGGACTCATTATACCTCATACTAAGGGACTCATTATACCTCATACTAAGGGACTCATTATACCGCATATGAAGGGACTCATACCACCTCATACTAGGGACTCATTCCACCTCATACTAAGGTACTCATACCACCTCATACTAAGGGACTCATACCACCTCATACTAAGGGGCTCATTCCACCTCATACTAAGGGGCTCATACCACCTCATACTAAGGGACTCATTCCACCTCATACTAGGGACTCATTCCACCTCATACTAGGGACTCATACTAAGGGACTCATTCCACCTCATACTAGGGACTCATACTAAGGGACTCATTCCACCTCATACTAGGGACTCATTCCACCTCATACTAATGGACCCATACTAAGGGACTCATTCCACCTCATACTAAGGGACTCATACCACCTCATACTAAGGGGCTTATTCCACCTCATACTAAGGGGCTCATACCACCTCATACTAAGGGACTCATACCACCTCATACTAGGGACTCATACTAAGGGACTCATTCCACCTCATACTAGGGACTCATTCCACCTCATACTAGGGACTCATACTAAGGGACTCATTCCACCTCATACTAGGGACTCATACTAAGGGACTCATTCCACCTCATACTAGGGACTCATTCCACCTCATACTAATGGACCCATACTAAGGGACTCATTCCACCTCATACTTGGGACTCATTCCACCTCATACTAGGGACTCATACTAAGGGACTCATTCCACCTCATACTAGGGACTCATACTAAGGGACTCATTCCACCTCATACTAGGGACTCATTCCACCTCATACTAATGGACCCATACTAAGGGACTCATTCCACCTCATACTAAGGGTCTCATACTAAGGGACTCATACTAATGGACTCATAATACCTCATACTAAGGGACTCATACCACCTCATACTAGGGACTCATACAACCTCATACTAGGGACTCATACCACCTCATACTAAGGGATTCATTCCACCTCATACTAGGGACGCATACCACTTCATATTAGGGACACATACCACCTCATACTAGGGACTCATACCACCTCATACTAAGGGACTCATACCACCTCATACTAAGGGACTCATTCCACCTCATACTAGGGACTCATAATACCTCATACGAAGGGACTCATTATACCGCATATGAAGGGACTCATACCACCTCATACTAGGTACTCATACTAAGGGACTAGTACCACCCCATACTAAGGGACTCATTCCACCTCATACTAGGGACTCATACTAAGGGACTCATTCCACCTCATACTATGGACTCATACTAAGGGACTCATTCCACCTCATACCAGGGACTCATTCCACCTCATACTAGGGACTCATTCCACCTCATACTAAGGGACTCATTCCACCTCATACTAGGGACTCATACTAAGGGACTCATTCCACCTCATACTAGGGACTCATTCCACCCCATACTAGGGACTCATTCCACCTCATACTAAGGGACTCATTCCACCTCATACTAAGGGACTCATTCCACCTCATACTAGGGACTCATAATACCTCATACTAAGGGACTCATTCCACCTCATACTAAGGGACTCATTCCACCTCATACTAGGGACTCATAATACCTCATACTAAGGGACTCATACCACCTCATACTAGGGACTCATAATACCTCATACTAAGGGACTCATACCACCTCATACTAAGGGACTCATTCCACCTCATACTAAGGGACTCATACCACCTCATACTAGGGACTCATACCACCTCATACTAAGGACTCATTCCACCTCATACTAGGGACTCATTCCACCTCATACTAAGGGACTCATACCACCTCATACTAGGGACTCATACCACCTCATACTAAGGGACTCATACCACCTCATACTAAGGACTCATTCCACCTCATACTAGGGACTCATTCCACCTCATACTAAGGTACTCATACCACCTCATACTAAGGGACTCATACCACCTCATACTAAGGGGCTCATTCCACCTCATACTAAGGGACTCATACCACCTCATACTAAGGGACTCATACCACCTCATACTAGGGACTCATACCACCTCATACTAAGGGACTCATTCCACCTCATACTAGGGACTCATTCCACCTCATACTAAGGACTCATTCCACCTCATACTAGGGACTCATTCCACCTCATACTAGGGACTCATTCCACCTCATACTAGGGACTCATTCTACCTCATACTAAGGGACTCATACCACCTCATACTAAGGGACTCATTCCACCTCATACTAGGGACTCATTCCACCTCATACTAGGGACTCATTCCACCCCATACTAAGGGACTCATTCCACCTCATACTAGGGACTCATTCCACCTCATACTAGGGACTCATTCCACCTCATACTAAGGGACTCATTATACCTCATACTAAGGGACTCATACCTCATACTAAGGGACTCATACCACCTCATACTAAGGGGCTCATACTAAGGGGCTCATAATACATCATACTAAGGGACTCATTCCACCTCATACTAATGGACTCATACTAACGGACTCATTCCTCCTCATACTAGGGACTCATTCCACCTCATACTAATGGACTCATACTAAGGGACTCATTCCATCTCATACGAAGCGACTCATTTTTCCTCATACTAAGGGACTCATTATACCTCATACTAAGGGACTCATTATTCCTCATACTAAGGGACTCATTATACCGCATATGAAGGGACTCATACCACCTCATACTAGGTACTCATACTAAGGGACTAGTACTTCCCCATACTAAGGGACTCATTCCTCCTCATACTAGGGACTCATTCCACCTCATACTAGGGACTCATACTAGGGACTCATTCCACCTCATACTAGGGACTCATACTAAGGGACTCATTCCACCTCATACTAGGGACTCATACTAAGGGACTCATTCCACCTCATACTAGGGACTCATACTAAGGGATTGATACCACCTCATACTAAGGGACTCATACCACCTCATACTAGGGACTGATACCACCTCATACTAGGGACTGATACCACCTCATACTAGGGACTGATACCACCTCATACTAAGGGACTGATACCACCTCATACTAGGGACTGATACCACCTCATACTAGGGACTGATACCACCTCATACTAGGGACTCATTCCACCTCATACTAGGGACTCATACTAGGGACTCATTCCACCTCATACTAGGGACTCATACTAAGGGACTCATTCCACCTCATACTAGGGACTCATACTAAGGGACTCATTCCACCTCATACTAGGGACTCATACCACCTCATACTAGGGACTCATTCCACCTCATACTAGGGACTGATACCACCTCATACTAGGGACTGATACCACCTCATACTAGGGACTGATACCACCACATACTAAGGGACTGATACCACCTCATACTAAGGGACTGATACCACCTCATACTAGGGACTGATACCACCTCATACTAGGGACTGATACCACCTCATACTAGGGACTGATACCACCACATACTAAGGGACTGATACCACCTCATACTAAGGGACTAATACCACCTCATACTAAGGGACTAATACCACCTCATACTAAGGGACTAATACCACCTCATACTAAGGGACTGATACCACCTCATACTAGGGACTGATACCACCTCATACTAAGGGACTGATACCACCTCATACTAGGGACTGATACCACCTCATACTAAGGGACTGATACCACCTCATACTAAGGGACTAATACCACCTCATACTAAGGGACTAATACCACCTCATACTAAGGGACTGATACCACCTCATACTAGGGACTGATACCACCTCATACTAGGGACTGATACCACCTCATACTAGGGACTGATACCACCTCATACTAGGGACTGATACCACCTCATACTAAGGGACTGATACCACCTCATACTAGGGACTCATACCACCTCATACTAGGGACTGATACCACCTCATACTAAGGGACTGATACCACCTCATACTAGGGACTCATACCACCTCATACTAAGGGACTGATACCACCTCATACTAAGGGACTAATACCACCTCATACTAAGGGACTAATACCACCTCATACTAAGGGACTGATACCACCTCATACTAGGGACTCATACCACCTCATACTAAGGGACTGATACCACCTCATACTAGGGATTGATACCACCTCATACTAAGGGATTGATACGACCTCATACTAGGGACTGATACCACCTCATACTAAGGGACTGATACCACCTCATACTAAGGGACTGATACCACCTCATACTAAGGGACTGATACCACCTCATACTAAGGGACTGATACCACCTCATACTAGGGACTGATACCACCTCATACTAAGGGATTGATACCACCTCATACTAAGGGACTGATACCACCTCATACTAGGGACTGATACCACCTCATACTAAGGGACTGATACCACCTCATACTAGGGACTGATACCACCTCATACTAGGGACTGATACCTCATACTAGGGACTGATACACCTCATACTAAGGGACTCATACCACCTCATACTAAGGGACTGATACCACCTCATACTAGGGACTGATACCACCTCATACTAAGGGACTGATACCACCTCATACTAAGGGACTGATACCACCTCATACTAGGGACTGATACCACCTCATACTAGGGACTGATACCACCTCATACTAAGGGACTGATACCACCTCATACTAGGGACTGATACCACCTCATACTAGGGACTGATACCACCTCATACTAAGGGACTGATACCACCTCATACTAAGGGACTGATACCACCTCATACTAAGGGACTGATACCACCTCATACTAGGGACTGATACCACCTCATACTAAGGGACTGATACCACCTCATACTAAGGGACTGATACCACCTCATACTAGGGACTGGGACTACCACCTCATACTAGGGACTGATACCACCTCATACTAAGGGACTGATACCACCTCATACTAGGGACTGATACCACCTCATACTAAGGGACTGATACCACCTCATACTAAGGGACTGATACCACCTCATACTAAGGGACTGATACCACCTCATACTAGGGACTGATACCACCTCATACTAGGGACTGATACCACCTCATACTAAGGGACTGATACCACCTCATACTAGGGACTGATACCACCTCATACTAAGGGACTGATACCACCTCATACTAGGGACTGATACCACCTCATACTAAGGGACTGATACCACCTCATACTAGGGACTGATACCACCTCATACTAGGGACTGATACCACCTCATACTAAGGGACTGATACCACCTCATACTAGGGACTGATACCACCTCATACTAGGGACTGATACCACCTCATACTAGGGACTGATACCACCTCATACTAGGGACTGATACCACCTCATACTAGGGACTGATACCACCTCATACTAGGGACTGATACCACCTCATACTAAGGACCACCTCATGATACCACCTCATACTAGGGACTGATACCACCTCATACTAAGGGACTGATACCACCTCATACTAAGGGACTGATACCACCTCATACTAGGGACTGATACCACCTCATACTAAGGGACTGATACCACCTCATACTAAGGGACTGATACCACCTCATACTAGGGACTGATACCACCTCATACTAGGGACTGATACCACCTCATACTAAGGGACTGATACCACCTCATACTAGGGACTGATACCACCTCATACTAGGGACTGATACCACCTCATACTAAGGGACTGATACCACCTCATACTAGGGACTGATACCACCTCATACTAAGGGACTGATACCACCTCATACTAGGGACTGATACCACCTCATACTAAGGGACTGATACCACCTCATACTAAGGGACTGATACCACCTCATACTAAGGGACTGATACCACCTCATACTAGGGACTGATACCACCTCATACTAAGGGACTGATACCACCTCATACTAAGGGACTGATACCACCTCATACTAGGGACTGATACCACCTCATACTAAGGGACTGATACCACCTCATACTAAGGGACTGATACCACCACCTCATACTAAGGGACTGATACCACCTCATACTAAGGGACTGATACCACCTCATACTAAGGGACTGATACCTGACCTCATACTAAGGGACTGATACCACCTCATACTAAGGGACTGATACCACCTCATACTAGGGACTGATACCACCTCATACTAAGGGATACTGATACCACTAAGGGACTGATACCACTCATACTAAGGGACTGATACCACCTCATACTAAGGGATTGATACCACCTCATACTAGGGACTGATACCACCTCATACTAGGGACTGATACCACCTCATACTAAGGGACTGATACCACCTCATACTAAGGGACTGATACCACCTCATACTAGGGACTGATACCACCTCATACTAAGGGACTGATACCACCTCATACTAGGGACTGATACCACCTCATACTAAGGGACTGATACCACCTCATACTAGGGACTGATACCACCTCATACTAAGGGACTGATACCACCTCATACTAGGGACTGATACCACCTCATACTAGGGACTGATACCACCTCATACTAGGGACTGATACCACCTCATACTAGGGACTGATACCACCTCATACTAGGGACTGATACCACCTCATACTAGGGACTGATACCACCTCATACTAAGGGACTGATACCACCTCATACTAAGGGACTGATACCACCTCATACTAAGGGACTGATACCACCTCATACTAAGGACTGATACCACCTCATACTAAGGGACTGATACCACCTCATACTAGGGACTGATACCACCTCATACTAAGGGACTGATACCACCTCATACTAAGGGACTGATACTAGGGACTGATACCACCTCATACTAAGGGACTGATACCACCTCATACTAAGGGACTGATACCACCTCATACTAGGGACTGATACCACCTCATACTAAGGGACTGATACCACCTCATACTAGGGACTGATACCACCTCATACTAAGGGACTGATACCACCTCATACTAAGGGACTCATACCACCTCATACTAAGGGACTGATACCACCTCATACTAGGGACTGATACCACCTCATACTAAGGGACTGATACCACCTCATACTAAGGGACTGATACCACCTCATACTAGGGACTGATACCACCTCATACTAAGGGACTGATACCACCTCATACTAGGGACTGATACCACCTCATACTAGGGACTGATACCACCTCATACTAAGGGACTATACCACCTCATACTAAGGGACTGATACCACCTCATACTAAGGGACTGATACCACCTCATACTAGGGACTGATACCACCTCATACTAAGGGACTGATACCACCTCATACTAAGGGACTGATACCACCTCATACTAAGGGACTGATACCACCTCATACTAAGGGACTGATACCACCTCATACTAAGGGACTGATACCACCTCATACTAAGGACTGATACCACCTCATACTAAGGGACTGATACCACCTCATACTAAGGACTGATACCACCTCATACTAAGGGACTCATACCACCTCATACTAAGGGACTGATACCACCTCATACTAAGGGACTGATACCACCTCATACTAAGGGACTCATACCACCTCATACTAAGGGACTCATACCACCTCATACTAAGGGACTCATACCACCTCATACTAAGGGACTCATACCACCTCAAACTAAGGGACTGATACCACCTCATACTAGGGACTGATACCACCTCATACTAAGGGACTGATACCACCTCATACTAAGGGACTCATACCACCTCATACTAGGGACTGATACCACCTCATACTAGGGACTGATACCACCTCATACTAAGGGACTGATACCACCTCATACTAAGGGATTGATACCACCTCATACTAGGGACTGATACCACCTCATACTAAGGGACTGATACCACCTCATACTAAGGGACTGATACCACCTCATACTAAGGGACTGATACCACCTCATACTAAGGGACTGATACCACCTCATACTAAGGGACTGATACCACCTCATACTAAGGGACTGATACCACCTCATACTAGGGACTGATACTCATACTAAGGGACTGATACCACCTCATACTAAGGGACTGATACCACCTCATACTAGGGACTGATACCACCTCATACTAAGGGACTGATACCACCTCATACTAGGGACTGATACCAGGGACTGATACCACCTCATACTAGGGACTGATACCACCTCATACTAAGGGACTGATACCACCTCATACTAGGGACTGATACCACCTCATACTAAGGGACTGATACCACCTCATACTAGGGACTGATACCACCTCATACTAAGGGACTGATACCACCTCATACTAGGGACTGATACTAGGGACTGATACCACCTCATACTAAGGGACTGATACCACCTCATACTAGGGACTGATACTCATACTAAGGGACTGATACCACCTCATACTAGGGACTGATACCACCTCATACTAAGGGACTGATACCACCTCATACTAAGGGACTGATACCACCTCATACTAAGGGACTGGGACTCATACTACCATACCACCTCATACTAAGGGACTGATACCACCTCATACTAAGGGACTGATACCACCTCATACTAAGGGACTGATACCACCTCATACTAAGGGACTGATACCACCTCATACTAAGGGACTGATACCACCTCATACTAAGGGACTGATACCACCTCATACTAAGGGACTGATACCACCTCATACTAAGGGACTCATACCACCTCATACTAAGGGACTCATACCACCTCATACTAGGGACTGATACCACCTCATACTAAGGGACTAAGGGACTGATACCACCTCATACTAAGGGACTGATACCACCTCATACTAGGGACTGATACCACCTCATACTAAGGGACTGATACCACCTCATACTAAGGGACTGATACCACCTCATACTAAGGGACTGATACCACCTCATACTAAGGGACTGATACCACCTCATACTAGGGACTGATACCACCTCATACTAAGGGACTGATACCACCTCATACTAAGGGACTGATACCACCTCATACTAAGGGACTGATACCACCTCATACTAGGGACTGATACCACCTCATACTAGGGACTGATACCACCTCATACTAAGGGACTGATACCACCTCATACTAAGGGACTGATACCACCTCATACTAGGGACTGATACCACCTCATACTAAGGGACTGATACCACCTCATACTAAGGGACTGATACCACCTCATACTAAGGGACTGATACCACCTCATACTAAGGGACTGATACCACCTCATACTAAGGGACTGATACCACCTCATACTAAGGGACTGATACCACCTCATACTAAGGGACTGATACCACCTCATACTAAGGGACTGATACCACCTCATACTAGGGACTGATACCACCTCATACTAGGGACTGATACCACCTCATACTAAGGGACTGATACCACCTCATACTAGGGACTGATACCACCTCATACTAAGGGACTGATACCACCTCATACTAAGGGACTGATACCACCTCATACTAAGGGACTGATACCACCTCATACTAAGGGACTGATACCACCTAAGGGACTGATACCACCTCATACTAAGGACTGATACCACCTCATACTAAGGGACTGATACCACCTCATACTAAGGGACTGATACCACCTCATACTAAGGGACTGATACCACCTCATACTAAGGGACTGATACCACCTCATACTAAGGGACTGATACCACCTCATACTAAGGGACTGATACCACCTCATACTAAGGGACTGATACCACCTCATACTAGGGACTGATACCACCTCATACTAGGGACTGATACCACCTCATACTAAGGGACTGATACCACCTCATACTAGGGATTGATACCACCTCATACTAGGGACTGATACCACCTCATACTAAGGGACTGATACCACCTCATACTAGGGACTGATACTAGGGACTGATACCACCTCATACTAAGGGACTGATACCACCTCATACTAAGGGACTGATACCACCTCATACTAGGGACTGATACTAGGGACTGATACCACCTCATACTAAGGACTGATACCACCTCATACTAGGGACTGATACTAGGGACTGATACCACCTCATACTAAGGGACTGATACCACCTCATACTAGGGACTGATACCACCTCATACTAAGGGACTGATACCACCTCATACTAGGGACTGATACTAGGGACTGATACCACCTCATACTAGGGACTGATACCACCTCATACTAAGGGACTGATACCACCTCATACTAGGGACTGATACCACCTCATACTAAGGGACTGATACCACCTCATACTAAGGGACTGATACCACCTCATACTAAGGGACTGATACCACCTCATACTAGGGACTGATACCACCTCATACTAAGGGACTGATACCACCTCATACTAAGGGACTGATACCACCTCATACTAGGGACTGATACCACCTCATACTAGGGACTGATACCACCTCATACTAAGGGACTGATACCACCTCATACTAAGGGACTGATACCACCTCATACTAAGGGACTGATACCACCTCATACTAAGGGACTAATACCACCTCATACTAAGGGACTAATACCACCTCATACTAAGGGACTAATACCACCTCATACTAAGGGACTAATACCACCTCATACTAAGGGACTGATACCACCTCATACTAAGGGACTGATACCACCTCATACTAGGGACTGATACCACCTCATACTAAGGGACTGATACCACCTCATACTAAGGGACTGATACCACCTCATACTAAGGGACTGATACCACCTCATACTAAGGGACTGATACCACCTCATACTAGGGACTGATACCACCTCATACTAGGGACTGATACCACCTCATACTAAGGGACTGATACCACCTCATACTAGGGACTGATACCACCTCATACTAAGGGACTGATACCACCTCATACTAGGGACTGATACCACCTCATACTAGGGACTGATACCACCTCATACTAAGGGACTGATACCACCTCATACTAGGGACTGATACCACCTCATACTAAGGGACTGATACCACCTCATACTAAGGGACTGATACCACCTCATACTAAGGGACTGATACCACCTCATACTAAGGGACTGATACCACCTCATACTAGGGACTGATACTCATACTAGGGACTGATACCACCTCATACTAAGGGACTGATACCACCTCATACTAGGGACTGATACCACCTCACTAAGGGACTGATACTCATACTAAGGGACTGATACCACCTCATACTAAGGGACTGATACCACTGATACCACCTCATACTAAGGGACTGATACCACCTCATACTAAGGGACTGATACCACCTCATACTAAGGGACTGATACCACCTCATACTAGGGACTGATACCACCTCATACTAAGGGACTGATACCACCTCATACTAAGGGACTGATACCACCTCATACTAAGGGACTGATACTCATACTAGGGACTGATACCACCTCATACTAAGGGACTGATACCACCTCATACTAGGGACTGATACCACCTCATACTAAGGGACTGATACCACCTCATACTAGGGACTGATACCACCTCATCATACTAGGGACTGATACCACCTCATACTAAGGGACTGATACCACCTCATACTAAGGGACTGATACCACCTCATACTAAGGGACTGATACCACCTCATACTAGGGACTGATACCACCTCATACTAAGGGACTGATACCACCTCATACTAGGGACTGATACCACCTCATACTAGGGACTGATACCACCTCATACTAAGGGACTGATACCACCTCATACTAGGGACTGATACCACCTCATACTAAGGGACTGATACCACCTCATACTAAGGGACTGATACCACCTCATACTAAGGGACTGATACCACCTCATACTAAGGGACTGATACCACCTCATACTAAGGGACTGATACCACCTCATACTAAGGGACTGATACCACCTCATACTAAGGGACTGATACCACCTCATACTAAGGGACTGATACCACCTCATACTAAGGGACTGATACCACCTCATACTAAGGGACATACCACCTCATACTAGGGACTGATACCACCTCATACTAAGGGACTGATACCACCTCATACTAGGGACTGATACCACCTCATACTAGGGACTGATACCACCTCATACTAGGGACTGATACCACCTCATACTAGGGACTGATACCACCTCATACTAAGGGACTGATACCACCTCATACTAGGGACTGATACCACCTCATACTAAGGGACTGATACCACCTCATACTAGGGACTGATACCACCTCATACTAAGGGACTGATACCACCTCATACTAAGGGACTGATACCACCTCATACTAAGGGACTGATACCACCTCATACTAGGGACTGATACCACCTCATACTAGGGACTGATACCACCTCATACTAGGGACTGATACCACCTCATACTAGGGACTGATACCACCTCATACTAGGGACTGATACCACCTCATACTAGGGACTGATACCACCTCATACTAAGGGACTGATACCACCTCATACTAGGGACTGATACCACCTCATACTAGGGACTGATACCACCTCATACTAAGGGACTGATACCACCTCATACTAGGGACTGATACCACCTCATACTAAGGGACTGATACCACCTCATACTAAGGGACTGATACCACCTCATACTAGGGACTGATACCACCTCATACTAAGGGACTGATACCACCTCATACTAAGGGACTGATACCACCTCATACTAGGGACTGATACCACCTCATACTAGGGACTGATACCACCTCATACTAAGGGACTGATACCACCTCATACTAGGGACTGATACCACCTCATACTAAGGGACTGATACCACCTCATACTAAGGGACTGATACCACCTCATACTAAGGGACTGATACCACCTCATACTAAGGGACTGATACCACCTCATACTAAGGGACTGATACCACCTCATACTAAGGGACTGATACCACCTCATACTAAGGGACTGATACCACCTCATACTAAGGGACTGATACCACCTCATACTAAGGGACTGATACCACCTCATACTAGGGACTGATACCACCTCATACTAAGGACTGATACCACCTCATACTAAGGGACTGATACCACCTCATACTAGGGACTGATACCACCTCATACTAAGGGACTGATACCACCTCATACTAGGGACTGATACCACCTCATACTAAGGGACTGATACCACCTCATACTAGGGACTGATACCACCTCATACTAAGGGACTGATACCACCTCATACTAAGGGACTGATACCACCTCATACTAAGGGACTGATACCACCTCATACTAGGGACTGATACCACCTCATACTAAGGGACTGATACCACCTCATACTAGGGACTGATACCACCTCATACTAAGGGACTGATACCACCTCATACTAAGGGACTGATACCACCTCATACTAGGGACTGATACCACCTCATACTAGGGACTGATACCACCTCATACTAGGGACTGATACCACCTCATACTAAGGGACTGATACCACCTCATACTAGGGACTGATACCACCTCATACTAAGGGACTGATACCACCTCATACTAGGGACTGATACCACCTCATACTAGGGACTGATACCACCTCATACTAGGGACTGATACCACCTCATACTAGGGACTGATACCACCTCATACTAGGGACTGATACCACCTCATACTAGGGACTGATACCACCTCATACTAAGGGACTGATACCACCTCATACTAAGGGACTGATACCACCTCATACTAAGGGACTGATACCACCTCATACTAAGGGACTGATACCACCTCATACTAAGGGACTGATACCACCTCATACTAAGGGACTGATACCACCTCATACTAAGGGACTGATACCACCTCATACTAAGGGACTGATACCACCTCATACTAAGGGACTGATACCACCTCATACTAGGGACTGATACCACCTCATACTAAGGGACTGATACCACCTCATACTAAGGGACTGATACCACCTCATACTAAGGGACTGATACCACCTCATACTAAGGGACTGATACCACCTCATACTAGGGACTGATACCACCTCATACTAAGGGACTGATACCACCTCATACTAAGGGACTGATACCACCTCATACTAAGGGACTGATACCACCTCATACTAGGGACTGATACCACCTCATACTATACCACCTCATACTAAGGGACTGATACCACCTCATACTAAGGGACTGATACCACCTCATACTAAGGGACTGATACCACCTCATACTAAGGGACTGATACCACCTCATACTAAGGGACTGATACTGATACACCTCATACTAGGGACTGATACCACCTCATACTAAGGGACTAATACCACCTCATACTAAGGGACTGATACCACCTCATACTAAGGGACTGATACCACCTCATACTAGGGACTGATACCACCTCATACTAAGGGACTGATACCACCTCATACTAGGGACTGATACCACCTCATACTAAGGGACTGATACCACCTCATACTAAGGACTGATACCACCTCATACTAAGGGACTGATACCACCTCATACTAAGGACTGATACCACCTCATACTAAGGGACTCATACCACCTCATACTAAGGGACTGATACCACCTCATACTAAGGGACTGATACCACCTCATACTAAGGGACTCATACCACCTCATACTAAGGGACTGATACCACCTCATACTAAGGGACTGATACCACCTCATACTAAGGGACTCATACCACCTCATACTAAGGGACTGATACCACCTCATACTAAGGGACTGATACCACCTCATACTAAGGGACTGATACCACCTCATACTAGGGACTGATACCACCTCATACTAAGGGACTGATACCACCTCATACTAAGGGACTGATACCACCTCATACTAAGGGACTGATACCACCTCATACTAGGGACTGATACCACCTCATACTAAGGGACTGATACCACCTCATACTAGGGACTGATACCACCTCATACTAGGGACTGATACCACCTCATACTAAGGGACTGATACCACCTCATACTAAGGGACTGATACCACCTCATACTAGGGACTGATACTAGGGACTGATACCACCTCATACTAAGGGACTGATACCACCTCATACTAAGGGACTGATACCACCTCATACTAGGGACTGATACCACCTCATACTAAGGGACTGATACCACCTCATACTAAGGGACTGATACCACCTCATACTAGGGACTGATACCACCTCATACTAAGGGACTGATACCACCTCATACTAAGGGACTGATACCACCTCATACTAAGGGACTGATACCACCTCATACTAGGGACTGATACCACCTCATACTAAGGGACTGATACTAGGGACTGATACCACCTCATACTAGGGACTGATACCACCTCATACTAAGGGACTGATACCACCTCATACTAGGGACTGATACCACCTCATACTAAGGGATTGATACCACCTCATACTAGGGACTGATACCACCTCATACTAAGGGACTGATACCACCTCATACTAGGGACTGATACTAGGGACTGATACCACCTCATACTAAGGGACTGATACCACCTCATACTAGGGACTGATACCACCTCATACTAAGGGACTGATACCACCTCATACTAGGGACTGATACTAGGGACTGATACCACCTCATACTAGGGACTGATACCACCTCATACTAAGGACTGATACCACCTCATACTAGGGACTGATACCACCTCATACTAGGGACTGATACCACTGATACCACCTCAAACTAAGGGACTGATACCACCTCATACTAAGGGACTGATACCACCTCATACTAAGGGACTGATACCACCTCATACTAAGGGACTGATACCACCTCATACTAAGGGACTGATACCACCTCATACTAAGGGACTGATACCACCTCATACTAAGGGACTGATACCACCTCATACTAGGGACTGATACCACCTCATACTAAGGGACTGATACCACCTCATACTACTAGGGACTGATACCACCTCATACTAGGGACTGATACCACCTCATACTAAGGGACTGATACCACCTCATACTAAGGGACTGATACCACCTCATACTAAGGGACTGATACCACCTCCTCATACTAAGGGACTAATACCACCTCATACTAAGGGACTGATACCACCTCATACTAAGGGACTGATACCACCTCATACTAGGGACTGATACCACCTCATACTAAGGGACTGATACCACCTCATACTAGGGACTGATACCACCTCATACTAAGGGACTGATACCACCTCATACTAAGGGACTGATACCACCTCATACTAGGGACTGATACCACCTCATACTAGGGACTGATACCACCTCATACTAGGGACTGATACCACCTCATACTAGGGACTGATACACCTCATACTAGGGACTGATACCACCTCATACTAGGGACTGATACCACCTCATACTAAGGGACTGATACCACCTCACTACTACCTCAGGGACTGATACCACCTCATACTAAGGGACTGATACCACCTCATACTAAGGATACCACTGGGATACCACCTCATACTAGGGACTGATACCACCTCATACTAGGGACTGATACCACCTCATACTAGGGACTGATACCACCTCATACTAGGGACTGATACCACCTCATACTAAGGGACTGACTGACTGATACCACCTCATACTAAGGGACTGATACCACCTCATACTAAGGGACTGATACCACCTCATACTAAGGGACTGATACCACCTCATACTAAGGGACTGATACCACCTCATACTAGGGACTGATACCACCTCATACTAGGGACTGATACCACCTCATACTAGGGACTGATACCACCTCATACTAAGGGACTGATACCACCTCATACTAAGGGACTGATACCACCTCATACTAAGGGACTGATACCACCTCATACTAAGGGACTGATACCACCTCATACTAGGGACTGATACCACCTCATACTAGGGACTCATACCACCTCATACTAAGGGACTGATACCACCTCTGATACTAGGGACTGATACCACCTCATACTAGGGACTGATACCACCTCATACTAAGGGACTGATACCACCTCATACTAAGGACTGATACCACCTCATACTAAGGGACTGATACCACCTCATACTAAGGGACTGATACCACCTCATACTAGGGACTGATACCACCTCATACTAAGGGACTGATACCACCTCATACTAGGGACTGATACCACCTGATACCACCTCATACTAAGGGACTGATACCACCTCATACTAAGGGACTGATACCACCTCATACTAGGGACTGATACCACCACATACTAGGGACTGATACCACCTCATACTAAGGACTGATACCACCTCATACTAAGGGATTGATACCACCTCATACTAGGGACTGATACCACCTCATACTAGGGACTGATACCACCTCATACTAAGGGACTGATACCACCTCATACTAGGGACTGATACCACTAAGGGACTGATACCACCTCATACTAGGGACTGATACCACCTCATACTAAGGGACTGATACCACCTCATACTAAGGGACTGATACCACCTCATACTAAGGGACTGATACCACCTCATACTAGGGACTGATACTAAGGGACTGATACCACCTCATACTAGGGACTGATACCACCTCATACCCACCTCATACTAAGGGACTGATACCACCTCATACTAAGGGACTGATACCACCTCATACTAGGGACTCATACCACCTCATACTAAGGGACTGATACCACCTCATACTAAGGGACTGATACCACCTCATACTAGGGACTGATACCACCTCATACTAGGGACTGATACCACCTCATACTAAGGGACTGATACCACCTCATACTAAGGGACTGATACCACCTCATACTAAGGGACTGATACCACCTCATACTAAGGGACTGATACCACCTCATACTAGGGACTGATACCACCTCATACTAAGGGACTGATACCACCTCATACTAAGGGACTGATACCACCTCATACTAAGGGACTGATACCACCTCATACTAAGGGACTGATACCACCTCATACTAGGGACTGATACCACCTCATACTAAGGGACTGATACCACCTCATACTAAGGGACTGATACCACCTCATACTAGGGACTGATACCACCTCATACTAGGGACTGATACCACCTCATACTAGGGACTGATACCACCTCATACTAAGGGACTGATACCACCTCATACTAAGGACTGATACCACCTCATACTAAGGGACTGATACCACCTCATACTAGGGACTGATACCACCTCATACTAAGGGACTGATACCACCTCATACTAGGGACTGATACCACCTCATACTAAGGGACTGATACCACCTCATACTAGGGACTGATACCACCTCATACTAAGGGACTGATACCATCTCATACTAGGGGACTGATACCACCTCATACTAAGGGACTGACTCTAGGGACTGATACCACCTTGTGCTAAGGGACTGATACTAGGGACTAGTACCACCTCATACAAAGGGACTCATACCAGTACAGTAGCTAGGAGAGGAGGGAGGAGGAGTACAGTAGCTAGGAGAGAAGGGAGAGGGGACTACAGTAGCTAGGAGAGGATGGAGGAGGAGTACAGTAGCTTGGAGAGGAGGGAGGAGGAGCACAGTAGCTAGGAGAGGAGGGAGGAGGAGTACAGTAGCTTGTCTGGTTTAATGTTGTCTGGTTTAGTGTTGTCTGGTCCCATGTTGTCTGGTTTAGTGTTGTCTGGTTTAGTGTTGTCAGGTTTAGTGTTGTCTGGTTTAGTGTTGTCTGGTCTCATGTTGTCTGGTTTAGTGTTGTCTGGTTTAGTGTTGTCTGATTTAATGTCTGGTTTAGTGTTGTCTGGTTTAGTGTTGTCTGATTTAATGTCTGATTTAGTGTTGTCTGGTTTAGTGTCTGATTTAATGTCTGGTTTAGTGTTGTCTGGTTTAGTTGTTGTCTGATTTAGTCTGGTTTAGTGTTGTTTCTGGTTTAGTGTTGTCTGGTTTAGTGTTGTCTGTTGTTTAGTTGTCTGGTTTAGTGTTGTCTGGTTTAATTGTCTGGTTTAGTGTTGTCTGATTTAATGTTGTCTGGTTTAGTGTTGTCTGGTTTATGTTGTCTGGTTTAGTGTTGTCTGGTTTATGTTGTCTGGTTTAGTGTTGTCTGGTTTAATGTCCTGGTTAGTGTTGTCTGGTTTAATGTTGTCTGGTTTAGTGTTGTCTGGTTTAATGTTGTCCTGGTTTAGTGTTGTCTGGTTTAATGTCTGGTTTAGTGTTGTCTGGTTTCATGTTGTCTTTAATGTCCAGGGTTAGTGTTGTCTGGTTTAATGTTGTCTGGTTTAGTGTTGTCTGTTTAAGTTTAGTGTTGTCTGGTTTAATGTCTGGGTTTTAGTGTTGTCTGGTTTATGTTGTCTGGTTTAGTGTTGTCTGGTTTATTGTCTGGTTTAGTGTTGTCTGGTTTAATGTTGTCTGGTTTAGTGTTGTCTGGTTTAATGTCCTGGTTTAGTGTTGTTTAGTGTTGGTTTAATGTCTGGTTTAGTGTTGTCTGATTTAATGTCCGGGTTTAGTGTTGTCTGATTTAATGTCTGGTTTAGTGTTGTCTGGTTTATGTTGTCTGGTTTAGTGTTGTCTGGTTTATTGTCCGGGTTAGTGTTGTCTGGTTTAATGTTGTCTGGTTTAGTGTTGTCTGATTTAATGTCCTGGTTTAGTGTTGTCTGATTTAATGTCTGGTTTAGTGTTGTCTGATTTATGTGTCTGGTTTAGTGTTGTCTGGTTTAATGTCCGGTTTAGTGTTGTCTGATTTAATGTCTGGTTTAGTGTTGTCTGATTTGGTCTGATTTAGTGTTGTCTGGTTTAATGTCTGATTTAATGTCTGGTTTAGTGTTGTCTGGTTTAATGTTGTCTGGTTTCTGGTTTAGTGTTGTCTGGTTTATGTTG
>NC_068444.1:5437668-5445168 GCF_023373465.1 Oncorhynchus keta
GTTCTACTAACTGAACAACAGAGGACCATGTTCTACTAACTGAACTACAGAGGACCATGTTCTACTAACTGAACTACAGAGGACCAGAGGACCATGTTCTACTAACTGAACAGAGGACCATGTTCTACTAACTGAACTACAGAGGACCATGTTCTACTAACTGAACTACAGAGGACCATGTTCTACTAACTGAACTACAGAGGACCATGTTCTACTAACTGAACTACAGAGGACCATGTTCTACTAACTGAACTACAGAGGACCATGTTCTACTAACTGAACTACAGAGGACCATGTTCTACCAACTACAGAGGACCATGTTCTACTAACTGAACTACAGAGGACCATGTTCTACTAACTGAACTACAGAGGACCATGTTCTACTAACTGAACTACAGAGGACCATGTTCTACTAACTGAACTACAGAGGACCATGTTCTACCAACTGAACTACAGAGGACCATGTTCTCTACTAACTGAACTACAGAGGACCATGTTCTACTAACTGAACTACAGAGGACCATGTTCTACTAACTGAACTACAGAGAACCATGTTCTACTAACTGAACTACAGAGGACCATGTTCTACTAACTGAACTACAGAGGACCATGTTCATAACTGAACTCAGAGAACCATGTTCTACCAACTACAGAGGACCATGTTCTAACTACAGAGGACCATGTTCTACTAACTGAACTACAGAGGACCATGTTCTACTAACTGAACTACAGAGGACCATGTTCTACTAACTGAACTACAGAGGACCACGTTCTACTAACTGAACTACAGAGGACCATGTTCTACTAACTACAGAGGACCATGTTCTAGTAACTGAACTACAGAGAACCATGTTCTACTAACTACAGAGGACCATGTTCTACTAACTGAACTACAGAGGAGCATATTCTACTAACTGAACTACAGAGAACCATGTTCTACTAACTGAACTACAGAGGACCATGTTCTAGTAACTGAACTACAGAGGACCATGTTCTACTAACTGAACTACAGAGGAGCATGTTCTACTAACTGAACTACAGAGAACCATGTTCTACTAACTGAACTACAGAGGACCATGTTCTAGTAACTGAACTACAGAGGACAATGTTCCACTAACTGAACTACAGAGGACCATGTTCTACCAACTGAACTACAGAGGACCATGTTCTACTAACTGAACTAGAGGACCATGTTCTACTAACTACAGAGGACCATGTTCTACTAACTGAACTACAGAGGACCATGTTCTACTAACTGAACTACAGAGAAACATGTTCTACTAACTGAACGACAGAGGACAATGTTCCACTAACTACAGAGGACCATGTTCTACTAACTGAACTACAGAGAACCACGGGTGTAAGTGTCTTATTATTGATGTGTTTCTGATTGGCTGTCCATCCCAGGTGAGGGAGGAGCTGAGTCGTAAGGCCGAGCGTCGCACCACCTGGGTGCTGTGGGGGGGCGTGGCCTACATGGCAACACAGTTTGGGATCCTAGCACGTCTCACCTGGTGGGAGTACTCCTGGGACATCATGGAGCCTGTCACCTACTTCATTACCTACGCTACCGCCATGGCTATGTACTCCTACTACGTACTCACACGCCAGGTAACATACACACACACTGTAACACACATACTGCCATGGCCATGTACACCAGGTAAGAGGCTAGGCCAGGTAAGAGAAGAGGCAAGGTAAGAGGCAAGGTAAGAGTCAAGGTAGGGGGCCAGGTAGGAGGCCAGGTAAGAGGCTAGGTAAGAGGCTAGGTAAGAGGCCAGGTAAGAGGCTAGGTAAAGAGGCTAGGTAAGAGGCCAGGTAAGAGATCAGGTAAGAGGCCAGTTAAGAGGCCAGGTAAGAGGCCAGGTAAGAGGCTAGGTAAGAGGCCAGGCAGGGTAAGAGGCCAGGTAAGAGGCCATGTAAGAGGCCAGGTAAGAAGCCAGGTAAGAGGCTAGGTAGAGGCCAGGTAAGAGGCTAGGTAAAAGGCTAGCTAAGAGGTCAGGTAAGAGACCAGGTAAGAGGCCAGATAAGAGGCTAGGTAGGAGGCCAGGTAAGAGGCCAGGTAAGAGGCCAGGCAAGGTAAGAGGCCAGGTAAGAGGCTAGGTAGAGGCCAGGTAAGAGGCTAGGTAAAAGGCTTGCTAAGAGGTCAGGTAAGAGGCCAGGTAAGAGACTAGGTAAGAGGCCAGGCAAGAGGCCAAGTACAACCTGCTGAAGGACTCTATCTCTGAGGTAGGCACTAACCCATCCACAAATACAACCTGCTGAGGTAGGCACTAACCCATCCACAAGTACAACCTGCTGAGGTAGACACTAACCCATCCACAAGTACAACCTGCTGAAGGACTCTATCTTTGAGGTAGACACTAACCCATCCACAAGTACAACCTGCTGAGGTAGACACTAACCCATCCACAAGTACAACCTGCTGAAGGACTCTATCTCTGAGGTAGACACTAACCCATCCACAAGTACAACCTGCTGAAGGACTCTATCTCTGAGGTAGACACTAACCCATCCACAAGTACAACCTGCTGAAGGACTCTATCTCTGAGGTAGACACTAACCCATCCACAAGTACAACCTGCTGAAGGACTCTATCTCTGAGGTAGACACTAACCCATCCACAAATACAACCTGCTGAGGTAGACACTAACCCATCCACAAGTACAACCTGCTGAAGGACTCTATCTCTGAGGTAGGTACACTGCTGAAGGACCCTCTGATCACAACCCATCCACAAGTACAACCTGCTGAAGGACTAGACACTAACCCATCCACAAGTACAACCTGCTGAAGGACTCTATCTCTGACAGACACTAACCCATCCACAAGTACAACCTGCTGAAGGACTCTATCTCTCCACAAGTACAACCTGAGGTAGACACTAACCCATCCACAAGTACAACCTGCTGAAGGACTCTATCTCTGAGGTAGACACTAACCCATCCACAAGTACAACCTGCTGAAGGACTAGAGGTAGACACTAACCCATCCACAAGTACAACCTGCTGAAGGACTCTATCTCTGAGGTAGACACTAACCCATCCACAAATACAACCTGCTGAAGGACTCTATCTCTGAGGTAGACACTAACCCATCCACAAATACAACCTGCTGAAGGACTCTATCTCTGAGGTAGACACTAACCCATCCACAAGTACAACCTGCTGAAGGACTCTATCTCTGAGGTAGACACTAACCCATCCACAAGTACAACCTGCTGAAGGACTCTATCTCTGAGGTAGACACTAACCCATCCACAAGTACAACCTGCTGAAGGACTCTATCTAACACTAACCCATCCACAAGTACAACCTGCTGAAGGACTCTATCTCTGAGGTAGACACTAACCCATCCACAAGTACAACCTGCTGAAGGACTCTATCTCTCCACAAATACAACCTGAGGTAGACACTAACCCATCCACAAGTACAACCTGCTGAAGGACTCTATCTTTGAGGTAGACACTAACCCATCCACAAGTACAACCTGCTGAAGGACTCTATCTCTCCACAAGTACAACCTGAAGGACTCTATCTCTGTAGACACTAACCCATCCACAAGTACAACCTGCTGAAGGACTCTATCTCTGAGGTAGACACTAACCCATCCACAAGTACAACCTGCTGAAGGACTCTATCTCTGAGGTAGACACTAACCCATCCACAAGTACAACCTGCTGAAGGACTCTATCTCTGAGGTAGACACTAACCCATCCACAAATACAACCTGCTGAGGTAGACACTAACCCATCCACAAGTACAACCTGCTGAAGGACTCTATCTCTGAGGTAGACACTAACCCATCCACAAGTACAACCTGCTGAAGGACTCTATCTCTGAGGTAGACACTAACCCATCCACAAGTACAACCTGCTGAAGGACTCTATCTCTGAGGTAGACACTAACCCATCCACAAGTACAACCTGCTGAAGGACTCTATCTCTGAGGTAGAACATCCACAAGTAAAGGACTCTATCATCCACAACAAGTACAACCTGCTGAAGGACTCTCTCTGATCCCATCCACAAGTACAACCTGCTGAAGGACTCTATCTCTGAGGTAGACACTAACCCATCCACAAGTACAACCTGCTGAAGGACTCTATCTCTGAGGTAGACACTAACCCATCCACAAGTACAACCTGCTGAAGGACTCTATCTCTGAGGTAGACACTAACCCATCCACAAGTACAACCTGCTGAAGGACTCTATCTCTGAGGTAGACACTAACCCATCCACAAGTACAACCTGCTGAAGGACTCTATCTCTGAGGTAGACACTAACCCATCCACAAGTACAACCTGCTGAAGGACTCTATCTCTGAGGTAGACACTAACCCATCCACAAGTACAACCTGCTGAAGGACTCTATCTCTGGAGACACTAACCCATCCACAAGTACAACCTGCTGAAGGACTCTATCTCTGAGGTAGACACTAACCCATCCACAAGTACAACCTGCTGAAGGACTCTATCTTTGAGGTAGACACTAACCCATCCACAAGTACACAACCCATCCACAAGTACAACCTGCTGAAGGACTCTATCTCTGAGGTAGACACTAACCCATCCACAAGTACAACCTGCTGAAGGACTCTATCTCTGAGGTAGACACTAACCCATCCACAAGTACAACCTGCTGAAGGACTCTATCTCTGAGGTAGACACTAACCCATCCACAAGTACAACCTGCTGAAGGACTCACTAACCCATCCACAAGTACAACCTGCTGAAGGACTCTATCTCTGAGGTAGACACTAACCCATCCACAAGTACAACCTGCTGAAGGACTCTATCTCTGAGGTAGACACTAACCCATCCACAAGTACAACCTGCTGAAGGACTCTATCTCTGAGGTAGACACTAACCCATCCACAAGTACAACCTGCTGAAGGACTCTATCTCTGAGGTAGACACTGAAGGTAGACACTAACCCATCCACAAGTACAACCTGCTGAAGGACTCTAGGACTAACCCATCCACAAGTACAACCTGCTGAAGGACTCTATCTCTGAGGTAGACACTAACCCATCCACAAGTACAACCTGCTGAAGGACTCTATCTCTGAGGTAGACACTAACCCATCCACAAGTACAACCTCTGAAGGACTCTATCTTTGAGGTAGACACTAACCCATCCACAAATACAACCTGCTGAAGGACTGAGGTAGGCACTCCCATCCACAAGTACAACCTGCTGAAGGACTATCTCTGAGGTAGACACTAACCCATCCACAAGTACAACCTGCTGAAGGACTCTATCTTTGAGGTAGACACTAACCCATCCACAAGTACAACCTGCTGAAGGACTCTATCTTTGAGGTAGACACTAACCCATCCACAAGTACAACCTGCTGAAGGACTCTATCTCTGAGGTAGACACTAACCCATCCACAAGTACAACCTGCTGAAGGACTCTATCTCTGAGGTAGACACTAACCCATCCACAAGTACAACCTGCTGAAGGACTCTATCTCT
Organism: Oncorhynchus keta; assembly: GCF_023373465.1. Classification (NCBI taxonomy): domain Eukaryota; kingdom Metazoa; phylum Chordata; class Actinopteri; order Salmoniformes; family Salmonidae; genus Oncorhynchus; species Oncorhynchus keta. Next base: position 5,443,146 of record NC_068444.1, read on the forward strand.
GAGGTAGACACTAACCCATCCACAAATACAACCTGCTGAGGTAGACACTAACCCATCCACAAGTACAACCTGCTGAAGGACTCTATCTCTGAGGTAGACACTAACCCAATCTCTGAGGTAGACACTAACCCATCCACAAGTACAACCTGCTGAAGGACTCTATCTCTGAGGTAGACACTAACCCATCCACAAGTACAACCTGCTGAAGGACTCTATCTCTGAGGTAGACACTAACCCATCCACAAGTACAACCTGCTGAAGGACTCTATCTTTGAGGTAGACACTAACCCATCCACAAGTACAACCTGCTGAAGGACTCTATCTCTGAGGTAGACACTAACCCATCCACAAGTACAACCTGCTGAAGGACTCTATCTCTGAGGTAGACACTAACCCATCCACAAGTACAACCTGCTGAAGGACTCTATCTTTGAGGTAGACACTAACCCATCCACAAATACAACCTGCTGAAGGACTCTATCTCTCCACAAGAGGTGAGGACACTAACCCATCCACAAGTACAACCTGCTGAAGGACTCTATCTCTGAGGTAGACACTAACCCATCCACAAGTACAACCTGCTGAAGGACTCTATCTCTGAGGTAGACACTAACCCATCCACAAGTACAACCTGCTGAAGGACTCTATCTTTGAGGTAACCCATCCACAAGTACAACCTGCTGAAGGACTCTAAGGTAGACACCCCATCCACAAGTACAACCTGCTGAAGGACTCTATCTCTGAGGTAGACATCTAACCCATCCACAAATAAACCTGCTGACACTAACCCATCCACAAGTACAACCTGTAGACACTAACCCATCCACAAGTACAACCTGCTGAAGGACTCTATCTTTGAGGTAGACACTAACCCATCCACAAGTACAACCTGCTGAAGGACCACTCTGAAGTACACTAACCTGCAAGTACAACCTGCTGAAGGACTCTAGACACTAACCCATCCACAAGTACAACCTGCTGAAGGACTCTATCTCTGAGGTAGACACTAACCCATCCACAAATACAACCTGCAAGACACTAACCCATCCACAAGTACAACCTGCTGAAGGACTCTATCTCTGAGGTAGACACTAACCCATCCACAAGTACAACCTGCTGAAGGACTCTATCTCTGAGGTAGACACTAACCCATCCACAAGTACAACCTGCTGAAGGACTCTATCTCTGAGGTAGACACTAACCCATCCACAAATACAACCTGCTACACTACCTCCACAAGTACAACCTGAAGGACTCTATCTCTGAGGTAGACACTAACCCATCCACAAGTACAACCTGCTGAAGGACTCTATCTTTGAGGTAGACACTAACCCCTCCACAAATACAACCTACATATTATTATGTTAATTATAATAATTATCTTCTCCTCTCTCTCTTTTTGTTTGTTTCTCTCTCTCTCTCTGTCTGTCTCTGTCTCTCTCTCTCTCTCTCTCTCTCTCTCTCTCTCTCTCTCTCTCTCTCTCTCTCTCTCTCTCTGTCTGTCTGTCTGTCTGTCTGTCTCTCTGTCTCTCTCTCTCTCTCTCTGTCTCTCCTCTCTCTGTCTCTCTCTCTCTCTCTGTCTCTCCTCTCTCTCTGGCTCTCTCTCTGTCTCTCTCCTCTCTCTCTCCTCTCTCTCTCCTCTCTCTCTGTCTCTGTCTCTGTCTCTCCTCAGGTGGAGTTAGATCTGAAACGTCTGAGGGATCCCCTCCAGCTCCAACTTCCTGTCCAGCAACTCACCGCCGCCAGCAAAGATTGATATCCTCCCTTCCCTTAGTCCCTCCATCCCTCATTTCCTCACCTTCCCCTCTCTCTCGCCGTCCATCCACCCTCCACCTTTACTTTCTCTCTCCTTTAGTGAACCTCCGTGGGACTTTCTCCTCTGTTTGTTTTCTTGGATGATAATTGCAAGTAAAACCATATTAAGAAGAAGTTTTGACAACAAGAAAGAACAGACACTGAATCCTTCTAGAGAGGTAGATGAGGAAACTGGAAATGCAACTCTAGGGGGACGTACAGGAAGTGA